>NC_086101.1:32105727-32163227 GCF_963921235.1 Mobula hypostoma
CCCGTCTCTCTCCCTCCCTCTCCCCCGTCTCTCTCCCCTCTCCCTCTCTCCCTCTCCTCCCCCTCTCTCCCTCCCCCTCTCTCCCTCCGTCTCTCTCCCTCCCCCTCTCTCCCTCCGTCTCTCTCCCTCCCCCTCTCTCCCTCCCCCTCTCTCCCTCCGTCTCTCTCCCTCCGTCTCTCTCCCTCCCCTCTCTCCCTCCCCCTCTCTCCCTCCCCCTCTCTCCCTCCCCCTCTCTCCCTCCGTCTCTCTCCCTCCCCGTCTCTCTCCCTCCCCCTCTCTCCCCGTCTCTCTCCCTCCCCTCTCTCCCTCCCCCTCTCTCCCTCCCTCTCTCCCTCCCCCTCTCTCCCTCCGTCTCTCTCCCTCCCCCTCTCTCTCTCCTCCCGTCTCTCTCCCTCCGTCTCTCTCCCTCCCCTCTCTCCCTCCCCCCTCTCCTCCCCTCTCCCCCTCTCTCCCTCCCCCTCTCTCCCTCCCTCTCTCCCTCCGTCTCTCTCCCTCCCCCTCTCTCCCCCCCTCTCTCCCTCCCCCTCTCTCCCTCCCCTCTCTCCCTCCCTCTCTCCCTCCCCCTCTCTCCCTCCGTCTCTCTCCCTCCCCCTCTCTCCCTCCCCCTCTCTCCCTCCGTCTCTCTCCCTCCCTCTCTCCCTCCCTCTCTCCCTCCCCTCTCTCTCCTCCCCCTCTCTCCCTCTCTCCCTCCCCCTCTCCCTCCCCCTCTCTCCCTCCCCCTCTCTCCCTCCGTCTCTCTCCCTCCCCCTCTCTCCCTCCCCCTCTCTCCCTCCGCTCTCTCTCCCTCCTCTCTCCCCCCCCTCTCTCCCTCCCCCTCTCTCCCTCCCCCTCTCTCCCTCCCCCTCTCTCCCTCCCCCTCTCTCCCTCCCCCTCTCTCCCTCCCCCTCTCTCCCTCCGTCTCTCTCCCTCCCCCTCTCTCCCTCCCCCTCTCTCCCTCCCCTCTCTCCCTCCGTCTCTCTCCCTCCCCCTCTCTCCCTCCCCCTCTCTCCCTCCCCCTCTCTCCCTCCCCCTCTCTCCCTCCCCCTCTCTCCCTCCCCCTCTCTCCCTCCCCCTCTCTCCCTCCGTCTCTCTCCCTCCGTCTCTCTCCCTCCCCCTCTCTCCCTCCCCCTCTCTCCCTCCCCCTCTCTCCCTCCGTCTCTCTCCCTCCCCCTCTCTCCCTCCCTCTCTCCCTCCCCCTCTCTCCCTCCTCCTCTCCCCCTCTCTCCCTCCCCCTCTCTCCCTCCCCCCTCTCTCCCTCCCCCTCTCTCCCTCTCCCCCTCTCTCCCTCCGTCTCTCTCCCTCCCCCTCTCTCCCTCCCCCTCTCTCCCTCCGTCTCTCTCCCTCCGTCTCTCTCCCTCCGTCTCTCTCCCTCCCCCTCTCTCCCTCCCTCCCTCCCTCTCTCCCTCCGTCTCTCTCCCTCCCCCTCTCTCTCCCCCTCTCTCCCTCCGTCTCTCTCTCCCCGTCTCTCTCCCTCCCCCTCTCTCCCTCCCCCTCTCTCCCTCCGTCTCTCTCCCTCCCCCTCTCTCCCTCCCTCTCTCCCTCCCCCTCTCTCCCTCCCCCTCTCTCCCTCCGTCTCTCTCCCTCCCCCTCTCTCCCTCCCCCTCTCTCCCTCCCTCTCTCCCTCCCCCTTCTCTCCCTCCGTCTCTCTCCCTCCCCCTCTCTCCCTCTCTCTCCCTCCCTCTCTCCCTCCCCCTCTCTCCCTCCCTCTCTCCCTCCCCCTCTCTCCCTCCCCCTCTCTCCCTCCGTCTCTCTCCCTCCGTCTCTCTCTCCCTCCGTCTCTCTCCCTCCCCCTCTCTCCCTCCCTCTCTCCCTCCCCCTCTCTCTCCCTCCCCCTCTCTCCCTCCCCCTCTCTCCCTCCCCCTCTCTCCCTCCCCCTCTCTCCCTCCCCCTCTCTCCCTCCCCCTCTCTCCCTCCCCCTCTCTCCCTCCGTCTCTCTCCCTCCCCCTCTCTCCCTCCCCCTCTCTCCCTCCCCCTCTCTCCCTCCCCCTCTCTCCCTCCCCCTCTCTCCCTCCCCCTCTCTCCCTCCCCCTCCCTCCCCCTCCCTCCCCCTCTCTCACTCCGTCTCTCTCCCTCCCCTCTCCCCGTCTCTCTCCCTCCGTCTCTCTCCCTCCCCCTCTCTCCCTCCGTCTCTCTCCCTCCCCCTCTCTCTCCCTCCCCCTCTCTCCCTCCGTCTCTCTCCCTCCGTCTCTCTCCCTCCCTCTCTCTCCCTCCGTCTCTCTCCCTCCCTCTCTCCCTCCGTCTCTCTCCCTCCCCCTCTCTCCCTCCCCCTCTCTCCCTCCCCCTCTCTCCCTCCCCCTCTCTCCCTCCGTCTCTCTCCCTCCCCCTCTCTCCCTCCCCCTCTCTCCCTCCGTCTCTCTCCCTCCGTCTCTCTCCCTCCGTCTCTCTCCCTCCGTCTCTCTCCCTCCCTCTCTCCCTCCCCCTCTCCCTCCCTCTCTCCCTCCCCCTCTCTCCCTCCCCCTCTCTCCCTCCGTCTCTCTCCCTCCGTCTCTCTCCCTCCGTCCCTCTCCCTCCCCCTCTCTCCGCCCTCTCCTCCCCCTCTCTCCCTCCCCCTCTCTCCCTCCGTCTCTCTCCCTCCGTCTCTCCCTCCTCTCCCTCCTCTCCCCTCTCTCCCTCCCCCTCTCTCCCTCCGTCTCTCTCCCTCCCTCTCTCCCTCCCCCTCTCCACTCCCTCTCTCTCCCTCCCCCTCTCTCCCTCCGTCTCTCTCCCTCCCCTCTCTCCCTCCCCCTCTCTCCCTCCCCCTCTCTCCCTCCCCTCTCTCCCTCCCCCTCTCCCCCCTCTCTCCCTCCCTCCCTCTCTCCTCCCGTCTCTCTCCCTCCCCCTCTCTCCCTCCGTCTCTCTCCCTCCCTCTCTCCCTCCCTCTCTCTCCCTCCCCCTCTCTCCCTCCCCCTCTCTCCCTCCTCTCTCTCTCCCTCCCCCTCTCTCCCTCCGTCTCTCTCCCTCCCTCTCTCTCCCTCCCCCTCTCTCCCTCCCCCTCTCTCCCTCCCCTCTCTCCCTCCCTCCCTCTCTCCCTCCGTCTCTCTCCCTCCGTCTCTCTCCCTCCCCCTCTCTCCCTCCCCCTCTCTCTCCCTCCGTCTCTCTCCCTCCCCCTCTCTCCCTCCCTCCTCTCTCTCCTCCCTCCCTCTCTCCCTCCCCCTCTCTCCCCCCTCTCTCCCTCCCCTCTCCCCTCTCTCCCTCCCTCCCCTCTCTCCCTCCCCCTCTCTCCCTCCTCTCTCTCCCTCTCCCCCTCTCTCCCTCCCCCTCTCTCCCTCCGTCTCTCTCCCTCCCCCTCTCTCCCTCCCCCTCTCTCTCTCTCCTCCGTCTCTCTCCCTCCGTCTCTCTCCCTCCCCCTCTCTCCCTCCGTCTCTCTCCCTCCCCCTCTCTCCCTCCCCCCTCTCTCCCTCCGTCTCTCTCCCTCCCCCTCTCTCCCTCCCCCTCTCTCCCTCCCCCTCTCTCCCTCCGTCTCTCTCCCTCCCCCTCTCTCCCTCCCCCTCTCTCCCTCCGTCTCTCTCCCTCCCCCTCTCTCCCTCCCCCTCTCTCCCTCCCCCTCTCTCCCTCCGTCTCTCTCTCCTCCTCTCTCTCCCTCCGTCTCTCTCCCTCCGTCTCTCTCCCTCCCCCTCTCTCCTCCCCCTCTCTCCCTCCCCCTCTCTCCATCCGTCTCTCTCCCTCCGTCTCTCTCCCTCCCCCTCTCTCCCTCCCCCTCTCTCCCTCCCCCTCTCTCCCTCCGTCTCTCTCCATCTCCCGTCTCTCTCCCTCCGTCTCTCTCCCTCCGTCTCTCTCCCTCCCTCTCTCCCTCCGTCTCTCTCCCTCCCCCTCTCTCCCTCCCCCTCTCTCCCTCCGTCTCTCTCCCTCCCCCTCTCTCCCTCCCCCTCTCTCCCTCCGTCTCTCTCCCTCCCCCTCTCTCCCTCCCCCTCTCTCCCTCCCCCTCTCTCCCTCCGTCTCTCTCCCTCCCCCTCTCTCCCTCCGTCTCTCTCCCTCCCCCTCTCTCCCTCCGTCTCTCTCCCTCCCCCTCTCTCCCTCCCCCTCTCTCCCTCCGTCTCTCTCCCTCCCCCTCTCTCCCTCCGTCTCTCTCCCTCCCCCTCTCTCCCTCCGTCTCTCTCACTCCGTCTCTCTCCCTCCCCCTCTCTCCCTCCGTCTCTCTCCCTCCCCCTCTCTCCCTCCCCCTCTCTCCCTCCCCCTCTCTCCCTCCCCCTCTCTCCCTCCGTCTCTCTCCCTCCGTCTCTCTCCCTCCCCCTCTCTCCCTCCCCCTCTCTCCCTCCGTCTCTCTCCCTCCCCCTCTCTCCCTCCGTCTCTCTCCCTCCCCCTCTCTCCCTCCCCCTCTCTCCCTCCTCCTCTCTCCCTCCCCCTCTCTCCCTCCGTCTCTCTCCCTCCGTCTCTCTCCCTCCCCCTCTCCCTCCCCCTCTCTCCCTCCCCCTCTCTCCATCCCCCTCTCTCCCTCCCCCTCTCTCCCTCCCCCTCTCTCCCTCCCCCTCTCTCCCTCCCCCTCTCTCCCTCCCCCTCTCTCCCTCCGTCTCTCTCCCTCCCCCTCTCTCCCTCCCCCTCTCTCCCTCCCCCTCTCTCCATCTGTCTCTCTCCCTCCCCCTCTCTCCCTCCCCCTCTCTCCCTCCGTCTCTCTCCCTCCGTCTCTCTCCATCCGTCTCTCTCCCTCCCCCTCTCTCCATCCGTCTCTCTCCCTCCCCCTCTCTCCCTCCCCCTCTCTCCCTCCGTCTCTCTCCCTCCGTCTCTCTCCATCCGTCTCTCTCCCTCCCCCTCTCTCCCTCCGTCTCTCTCCCTCCGTCTCTCTCCCTCCCCCTCTCTCCCTCCGTCTCTCTCCCTCCCCCGTCTCTCTCCCTCCCCCTCTCTCCCTCCGTCTCTCTCCCTCCCCCTCTCTCCCTCCGTCTCTCTCCCTCCCTCTCTCCCTCCCCCTCTCTCCCTCCGTCTCTCTCCCTCCCCCTCTCTCCCTCCCCCTCTCTCCCTCCCCCTCTCTCCCTCCGTCTCTCTCCCTCCCCCTCTCTCCCTCCCCTCTCTCCCTCCCCCTCTCTCCCTCCGTCTCTCTCCCTCCCCCTCTCTCCCTCCGTCTCTCTCCCTCCCCCTCTCTCCATCCGTCTCTCTCCCTCCGTCTCTCTCCCTCCCCCTCTCTCCCTCCCCCTCTCTCCCTCCGTCTCTCTCCCTCCCCCTCTCTCCCTCCGTCTCTCTCCCTCCCCCTCTCTCCCTCCCCCTCTCTCCCTCCCCCTCTCTCCCTCCGTCTCTCTCCCTCCCCCTCTCTCCCTCCGTCTCTCTCCCTCCCCTCTCTCCCTCCCCCTCTCTCCCTCCGTCTCTCTCCCTCCCCCTCTCTCCCTCCGTCTCTCTCCCTCCCCCTCTCTCCCTCCCCCTCTCTCCCTCCCCCTCTCTCCCTCCCCCTCTCTCCCTCCGTCTCTCTCCCTCCCCCTCTCTCCCTCCCCCCTCTCTCCCTCCCCCTCTCTCCATCCGTCTCTCTCCCTCCGTCTCTCTCCCTCCCCCTCTCTCCCTCCGTCTCTCTCCCTCCCCCTCTCTCCCTCCCCCTCTCTCCCTCCCCCTCTCTCCCTCCGTCTCTCTCCCTCCCCCTCTCTCCCTCCCCCTCTCTCCCTCCCCCTCTCTCCCTCCGTCTCTCTCCCTCCCCCTCTCTCCCTCCCCCTCTCTCCCTCCCCCTCTCTCCATCCGTCTCTCTCCCTCCGTCTCTCTCCCTCCGTCTCTCTCCCTCCCCCTCTCTCCCTCCCCCTCTCTCCCTCCGTCTCTCTCCCTCCCCCTCTCTCCCTCCGTCTCTCTCCCTCCCCCTCTCTCCCTCCCCCTCTCTCCCTCCGTCTCTCTCCCTCCCCCTCTCTCCCTCCCCCTCTCTCCCTCCGTCTCTCTCCCTCCCCCTCTCTCCCTCCGTCTCTCTCCCTCCGTCTCTCTCCCTCCCCCTCTCTCCCTCCCCCTCTCTCCCTCCCCCTCTCTCCCTCCCCCTCTCTCCCTCCGTCTCTCTCCCTCCCCCTCTCTCCCTCCGTCTCTCTCTCCCTCCGTCCTCTCTCTCCCTCCCCCTCTCTCCCTCTCCCCCTCCCTCTCCGTCTCTCTCCCTCCGTCTCTCTCTCTCCTCTCCTCTCCCCCTCTCTCCCTCCGTCTCTCTCCCTCCCCCTCTCTCCCTCCCCCTCTCTCCCTCCCCTCTCTCTCCGTCTCTCTCCCTCCGTCTCTCTCCCTCCGTCTCTCTCCCTCCCCCTCTCTCCCTCCGTCTCTCTCCCTCCCCCTCTCTCCCTCCGTCTCTCTCCCTCCGTCTCTCCCTCCCCCTCTCTCCCTCCGTCTCTCTCCCTCCGTCTCTCTCCCTCCCCCTCTCTCCCTCCCCCTCTCTCCCTCCCCCTCTCTCCATCCGTCTCTCTCCCTCCGTCTCTCTCCCTCCCCCTCTCTCTCCTCCCCCTCTCTCCCTCCGTCTCTCTCCCTCCGTCTCTCTCCCTCCCCCTCTCTCCCTCCCCCTCTCTCCCTCCGTCTCTCTCCCTCCGTCTCTCTCCCTCCCCCTCTCTCCATCCGTCTCTCTCCATCCCCCTCTCTCCCTCCCCCTCTCTCCCTCCCCCTCTCTCCCTCCCCCTCTCTCCCTCCCCCTCTCTCCCTCCCCCTCTCTCCATCCGTCTCTCTCCCTCCCCCTCTCTCCCTCCCCCTCTCTCCCTCCCCCTCTCTCCCTCCCCCTCTCTCCATCCGTCTCTCTCCCTCCCCCTCTCTCCCTCCGTCTCTCTCCCTCCGTCTCTCTCCCTCCCCCTCTCTCCCTCCGTCTCTCTCCCTCCGTCTCTCTCCCTCCCCTCTCTCCCTCCGTCTCTCTCCCTCCCCCTCTCTCCCTCCGTCTCTCTCCCTCCCCCTCTCTCCCTCCGTCTCTCTCCCTCCGTCTCTCTCCCTCCGTCTCTCTCCCTCCCCCTCTCTCCCTCCGTCTCTCTCCCTCCCCCTCTCTCCCTCCCCCTCTCTCCCTCCCCCTCTCTCCCTCCCCCTCTCTCCCTCCCCCTCTCTCCCTCCGTCTCTCTCCATCCGTCTCTCTCCCTCCGTCTCTCTCCCTCCGTCTCTCTCCCTCCCCCTCTCTCCCTCCCCCTCTCTCCCTCCCCCTCTCTCCATCCGTCTCTCTCCCTCCGTCTCTCTCCCTCCCCCTCTCTCCCTCCCCCTCTCTCCCTCCCCCTCTCTCCCTCCGTCTCTCTCCATCCGTCTCTCTCCCTCCGTCTCTCTCCCTCCGTCTCTCTCCCTCCCCCTCTCTCCCTCCGTCTCTCTCCCTCCCCCTCTCTCCCTCCCCCTCTCTCCCTCCGTCTCTCTCCCTCCCCCTCTCTCCCTCCGTCTCTCTCCCTCCGTCTCTCTCCCTCCGTCTCTCTCCCTCCCCCTCTCTCCCTCCCCCTCTCTCCCTCCGTCTCTCTCCCTCCCCCTCTCTCCCTCCGTCTCTCTCCCTCCCCCTCTCTCCCTCCGTCTCTCTCCCTCCCCCTCTCTCCCTCCCCCTCTCTCCCTCCGTCTCTCTCCCTCCCCCTCTCTCCCTCCGTCTCTCTCCCTCCCCCTCTCTCCCTCCGTCTCTCTCCCTCCGTCTCTCTCCCTCCCCCTCTCTCCCTCCGTCTCTCTCCCTCCGTCTCTCTCCCTCCCCCTCTCTCCCTCCCCCTCTCTCCCTCCCCCTCTCTCCATCCGTCTCTCTCCATCCGTCTCTCTCCCTCCCCCTCTCTCCCTCCCCCTCTCTCCCTCCGTCTCTCTCCCTCCCCCTCTCTCCCTCCGTCTCTCTCCCTCCCCCTCTCTCCCTCCCCCTCTCTCCCTCCCCCTCTCTCCCTCCCCCTCTCTCCCTCCGCTCTCTCTCCCTCCGTCTCTCTCCCTCCCCCTCTCCCTCCCCCTCTCTCCCTCCCCCTCTCTCCATCCCCCTCTCTCCCTCCCCCTCTCTCCCTCCCCCTCTCTCCCTCCGTCTCTCTCCCTCCCCCTCTCTCCCTCCCCCTCTCTCCCTCCGTCTCTCTCCCTCCCCCTCTCTCCCTCCCCCTCTCTCCCTCCCCCTCTCTCCATCCGTCTCTCTCCCTCCCCCTCTCTCCCTCCCCCTCTCTCCCTCCGTCTCTCTCCCTCCGTCTCTCTCCATCCGTCTCTCTCCCTCCCCCTCTCTCCATCCGTCTCTCTCCCTCCCCCTCTCTCCCTCCCCCTCTCTCCCTCCGTCTCTCTCCCTCCGTCTCTCTCCATCCGTCTCTCTCCCTCCCCCTCTCTCCCTCCGTCTCTCTCCCTCCGTCTCTCTCCCTCCCCCTCTCTCCCTCCGTCTCTCTCCCTCCCCCTCTCTCCCTCCCCCTCTCTCCCTCCGTCTCTCTCCCTCCCCCTCTCTCCCTCCGTCTCTCTCCCTCCCCCTCTCTCCCTCCCCCTCTCTCCCTCCCCCTCTCTCCCTCCGTCTCTCTCCCTCCCCCTCTCTCCCTCCCCCTCTCTCCCTCCCCCTCTCTCCCTCCCCCTCTCTCCCTCCGTCTCTCTCCCTCCCCCTCTCTCCCTCCGTCTCTCTCCCTCCCCCTCTCTCCATCCGTCTCTCTCCCTCCGTCTCTCTCCCTCCCCCTCTCTCCATCCGTCTCTCTCCCTCCGTCTCTCTCCCTCCCCCTCTCTCCCTCCCCCTCTCTCCCTCCGTCTCTCTCCCTCCCCCTCTCTCCCTCCGTCTCTCTCCCTCCCCCTCTCTCCCTCCCCCTCTCTCCCTCCCCCTCTCTCCCTCCGTCTCTCTCCCTCCCCCTCTCTCCCTCCGTCTCTCTCCCTCCCCCTCTCTCCCTCCCCCTCTCTCCCTCCCCCTCTCTCCCTCCCCCTCTCTCCCTCCGTCTCTCTCCCTCCGTCTCTCTCCCTCCCCCTCTCTCCCTCCCCCTCTCTCCCTCCCCCTCTCTCCCTCCCCCTCTCTCCCTCCCCCTCTCTCCCTCCGTCTCTCTCCCTCCCCCTCTCTCCCTCCCCCTCTCTCCCTCCCCCTCTCTCCATCCGTCTCTCTCCCTCCGTCTCTCTCCCTCCCCCTCTCTCCCTCCGTCTCTCTCCCTCCCCCTCTCTCCCTCCCCCTCTCTCCCTCCCCCTCTCTCCCTCCGTCTCTCTCCCTCCCCCTCTCTCCCTCCCCCTCTCTCCCTCCGTCTCTCTCCCTCCCCCTCTCTCCCTCCCCCTCTCTCCCTCCCCCTCTCTCCATCCGTCTCTCTCCCTCCGTCTCTCTCCCTCCGTCTCTCTCCCTCCCCCTCTCTCCCTCCCCCTCTCTCCCTCCGTCTCTCTCCCTCCCCCTCTCTCCCTCCGTCTCTCTCCCTCCGTCTCTCTCCCTCCCCCTCTCTCCCTCCGTCTCTCTCCCTCCCCCTCTCTCCCTCCCCCTCTCTCCCTCCGTCTCTCTCCCTCCCCCTCTCTCCCTCCGTCTCTCTCCCTCCGTCTCTCTCCCTCCCCCTCTCTCCCTCCGTCTCTCTCCCTCCCCCTCTCTCCCTCCGTCTCTCTCCCTCCGTCTCTCTCCCTCCCCCTCTCTCCCTCCGTCTCTCTCCCTCCGTCTCTCTCCCTCCCCCTCTCTCCCTCCCCCTCTCTCCCTCCGTCTCTCTCCCTCCGTCTCTCTCCCTCCCCCTCTCTCCCTCCGTCTCTCTCCATCCCCCTCTCTCTCCCTCCCCCTCTCTCCCTCCCCCTCTCTCCCTCCCCCTCTCTCCCTCCCCCTCTCTCCCTCCGTCTCTCTCCCTCCCCCTCTCTCCATCCGTCTCTCTCCCTCCCCCTCTCTCACTCCCCCTCTCTCCCTCCCCCTCTCTCCCTCCGTCTCTCTCCCTCCCCCTCTCTCCCTCCCCCTCTCTCCCTCCCCCTCTCTCCATCCGTCTCTCTCCCTCCGTCTCTCTCCCTCCCCCTCTCTCCCTCCGTCTCTCTCCCTCCCCCTCTCTCCCTCCGTCTCTCTCCCTCCCCCTCTCTCCCTCCGTCTCTCTCCCTCCCCCTCTCTCCCTCCCCCTCTCTCCCTCCCCCTCTCTCCCTCCCCCTCTCTCCCTCCCCCTCTCTCCCTCCCCCTCTCTCCCTCCCCCTCTCTCCCTCCGTCTCTCTCCCTCCGTCTCTCTCCCTCCGTCTCTCTCCCTCCCCCTCTCTCCCTCCGTCTCTCTCCCTCCCCCTCTCTCCCTCCCCCTCTCTCCCTCCGTCTCTCTCCCTCCCCCTCTCTCCCTCCCCCTCTCTCCCTCCCCCTCTCTCCCTCCCCCTCTCTCCCTCCGTCTCTCTCCCTCCCCCTCTCTCACTCCGTCTCTCTCCCTCCCCCTCTCTCCCTCCCCCTCTCTCCCTCCCCCTCTCTCCCTCCGTCTCTCTCCCTCCCCCTCTCTCCCTCCCCCTCTCTCCCTCCCCCTCTCTCCCTCCCCCTCTCTCCATCCGTCTCTCTCCCTCCCCCTCTCTCCCTCCCCCTCTCTCCCTCCCCCTCTCTCCATCCGTCTCTCTCCCTCCCCCTCTCTCCCTCCCCCTCTCTCCCTCCCCCTCTCTCCCTCCCCCTCTCTCCATCCGTCTCTCTCCCTCCCCCTCTCTCCCTCCGTCTCTCTCTCCATTCCACTCTCTCACCCTGTCTCTCTCCCTCCCCCTCTCTCCCTCCCACTCTCTCACCCCGTCCATCTCTCCCTCCCACTCTCTCTGTCTATCTCTCCCACTCTCTCACTGTCTATTTCTCCCACTCTCTTACTCTGTCTCTTTCTCACCCTGCCCTCTCCTTTCCTCTCATGCATTCCCTCCTCTTTGCTGTCTTCCCTTGGCTCTTCCCCCTTGGTTTCTCTCTCCCTCTTGCCTTCATTCTCTCCGTCACTCTTTCATTCCTCTGTTCTCTTTAAGGTCGGTCACAGAGTGGCCCTCTTCCTACACTCATTCTCTCACCCCTCCCTTTCCTTACTCTCCTTCCCCCTCACTACTTCCCTTTTGTTTCCTCTTTCCCTCAGTCTCTCCCTCCCTAACTCCCTCATTCCTGCATCCTCTCATTGTCCCCATCTATCCCAGCCTCATCTCTCTCACACCCTCCCTCCCTCCCACTTTTTCACTCTCCCCGTCTCTTTTGTCTCACTCCACACTCTCCCATTCTCAATCTCCCTCTCTTGCACCCTGTCCTCACCCTTGCTGCCTTCCCGGTTAACTGGTCGTGGTGTCAGTCCCCACCTTGTGTCAGAGGGAGGGCCTGTGGTGTCAGCATTGCCAGAGTTGCTCAACTGTAACCGACCGTAACTCGTCTCCCACTCCGTGACCGAACGTTAACTCGTCTCCCACTCCATGACCGACCCTTATCTCGTCTCCCACTCTGTAACCGACCTTAACTCGTCTCCCACTCCGTGACCGAACGTTAACTCGCCTCCCACTCCGTGACCGACCCTTATCTCGTCTCCCACTCTGTAACCGACCTTAACTCGTCTCCCACTCCGTGACCGAACCTTATCTCGTCTCCCACTCCGTGACCGAACCGTAACTCGTCTCCCACTCCGTGACCGAACGTTAACTCGTCTCCCACTCCATGACCGACCCTTATCTCGTCTCCCACTCTGTAACCGACCTTAACTCGTCTCCCACTCCGTGACCGAACGTTAACTCGCCTCCCACTCCGTGACCGACCCTTATCTCGTCTCCCACTCTGTAACCGACCTTAACTCGTCTCCCACTCCGTGACCGAACCTTATCTCGTCTCCCACTCCGTGACCGAACCGTAACTCGTCTCCCACTCCGTGACCGAACGTTAACTCGTCTCCCACTCTGTGACCGAACGTTAACTCGTCTCCCACTCTGTAACCGACCTTAACTCGTCTCCCACTCCGTGACCGAACGTTAACTCGCCTCCCACTCCGTGACCGACCCTTATCTCGTCTCCCACTCTGTAACCGACCTTAACTCGTCTCCCACTCCGTGACCGAACGTTAACTCGCCTCCCACTCCGTGACCGACCCTTATCTCGTCTCCCACTCCGTGACCGAACCGTAACTCGTCTCCCACTCCGTGACCGAACGTTAACTCGTCTCCCACTCTGTGACCGACCCTTATCTCATCTCCCACTCTGTAACCGACCTTAACTCGTCTCCCATTCTGTGACCGAACCTTAACTCGTCTCCCACTCTGTAACCGACCTTAACTCGTCTCCCACTCTGTGACTGAACCGTAACTCGTCTCCCATTCTGTGACCGAACCTTAACTCGTCTCCCACTCTGTGACCGAACCGTAACTCGTCTCCCACTCTGTGACTGAACGTTAACTCGTCTCCCACTCCGTGACCGAACGTTAACTCGTCTCCCACTCTGTGACCGACCCTTATCTCATCTCCCACTCTGTAACCGACCTTAACTCGTCTCCCATTCTGTGACCGAACCGTAATTCATCTCCCACTCCGTGACCGAACGTTAACTCGTCTCCCACTCTGTGACCGAACCTTAACTCGTCTCCCACTCTGTAACCGACCTTAACTCGACTCCCACTCTGTGACCGAACGTTAACTCGTCTCCCACTCCGTGACCGAACGTTAACTCGTCTCCCACTCCGTGACCGACCCTTATCTCATCTCCCACTCTGTAACTGACCTTTACTCGTCTCCCACTCTGTGACCGAACCGTAACTCGTCTCCCACTCTGTGACCGAACCGTAACTCGTCTCCCACTCTGTGACCGACCTTAACTGGTCTCCCACTCTGTGACTGAACCTTCACTCGTCTTCCACTCTGTGACTGAACCTTCACTCGTCTCCCACTCTGTGACCGAACCGTAAATCGTCTCCCACTCCGTGACCGAACGTTAACTCGTCTCCCACTCCGTGACCGAACGTTAACTCGTCTCCCACTCCGTGACCGACCCTTATCTCATCTCCCACTCTGTAACTGACCTTTACTCGTCTCCCACTCTGTGACCGACCTTAACTGGTCTCCCACTCTGTGACTGAACCTTCACTCGTCTTCCACTCTGTGACTG
The DNA here is from genome assembly GCF_963921235.1 of Mobula hypostoma. Taxonomy (NCBI): domain Eukaryota; kingdom Metazoa; phylum Chordata; class Chondrichthyes; order Myliobatiformes; family Myliobatidae; genus Mobula; species Mobula hypostoma. Next base: position 32,118,504 of record NC_086101.1, read on the forward strand.
AACCTTCACTCGTCTCCCACTCTGTGACCGAACCGTAAATCGTCTCCCACTCCGTGACCGAACGTTAACTCGTCTCCCACTCTGTGACCGAACGTTAACTCGTCTCCCACTCTGTGACCGACCCTTATCTCATCTCCCACTCTGTAACCGACCTTAACTCATCTCCCATTCTGTGACCGAACCGTAACTCGTCTCCCACTCCGTGACCGAACGTTAACTCGTCTCCCACTCTGTGACCGAACGTTAACTCGTCTCCCACTCTGTGACCGACCCTTATCTCATCTCCCACTCTGTAACTGACCTTTACTCGTCTCCCATTCTGTGACCGAACCGTAACTCGTCTCCCACTCTGTGACCGACTCTTATCTCATCTCCCACTCTGTAACCGACCTTAACTCGTCTCCCATTCTGTGACTGAACCGTAACTCGTCTCCCACTCCGTGACCGAACGTTAACTCGTCTCCCACTCTGTGACCGACCCTTATCTCATCTCCGACTCTGTAACCGACCTTAACTCGTCTCCCACTCCGTGACCGAACGTTAACTCGCCTCCCACTCCGTGACCGACCCTTATCTCGTCTCCCACTCTGTAACCGACCGTAACTCGTCTCCCACTCTGTGACCGAACCGTAACTCGTCTCCCACTCTGTGACCGACCTTAACTGGTCTCCCACTCTGTGACTGAACCTTCACTCGTCTTCCACTCTGTGACTGAACCTTCACTCGTCTCCCACTCTGTGACCGAACCGTAAATCGTCTCCCACTCCGTGACCGAACGTTAACTCGTCTCCCACTCTGTGACCGAACGTTAACTCGTCTCCCACTCTGTGACCGACCCTTATCTCATCTCCCACTCTGTAACCGACCTTAACTCATCTCCCATTCTGTGACCGAACCGTAACTCGTCTCCCACTCCGTGACCGAACGTTAACTCGTCTCCCACTCTGTGACCGAACGTTAACTCGTCTCCCACTCTGTGACCGACCCTTATCTCATCTCCCACTCTGTAACTGACCTTTACTCGTCTCCCATTCTGTGACCGAACCGTAACTCGTCTCCCACTCTGTGACCGACTCTTATCTCATCTCCCACTCTGTAACCGACCTTAACTCGTCTCCCATTCTGTGACTGAACCGTAACTCGTCTCCCACTCCGTGACCGAACGTTAACTCGTCTCCCACTCTGTGACCGACCCTTATCTCATCTCCCACTCTGTGACCGACCTTAACTCGTCTCCCACTCCGTGACCGAACGTTAACTCGTCTCCCACTCTGTGACCGACCCTTATCTCATCTCCCACTCTGTAACCGACCTTAACTCGTCTCCCATTCTGTGACCGAACCGTAACTCGTCTCCCACTCTGTGACCGACTCTTATCTCATCTCCCACTCTGTAACCGACCTTAACTCGTCTCCCATTCTGTGACTGAACCGTAACTCGTCTCCCACTCCGTGACCGAACGTTAACTCGTCTCCCACTCTGTGACCGACCCTTATCTCATCTCCCACTCTGTGACCGACCTTAACTGGTCTCCCACTCTGTGACTGAACCTTATCTCGTCTCCCACTCTGTGACCGAACCGTAACTCGTCTCCCACTCTGTGAACGACCCTTAACTGGTCTCTCACTCTGTGACCGAACGTTATCTCATCTCCCACTCTGTAACCAACCTTAACTCATCTCCCACTCTGTGAACGACCCTTAACTGGTCTCCCACTCTGTGACCGAACGTTAACTGGTCTCCCACTCTGTGACCGACCTTAACTGGTCTCCCACTCTGTGACCGAACGTTAACTCGTCTCCCACTCTGTGACCGACCTTAACTCGTCTCCCACTCTGTGACTGAACTTTGCTCCTCCCCCTCATTCTGTGCCCTCTCTCCCCCTCCCCTCCCCCTCTCCCTCTCCCCCTCTCCCTCTCCCCCTCTCCCTCTCCCCCTCTCCCTCTCCCCTTCTCCCTCTCCCCCTCTCCCCCTCTCCCTCTCCCCCTCTCCCTCTCCCCCTCTCCCACCTCTCACTCCTCTCTCTCCCCTCCCCCCTCTCCCCTCCCTCTCTCTCCCTTCTCCCTCTCTCTCCTTTCCCCCTCTCTCCCCCCTCTGTCCCCTCCCCCCCTCTCTCCCCTGCTTCCTCTGCCTCTCTCCCAGCCAGTAACTCTCTCTCACTGCCAGGAATTATCAGAATTGCCACATTCTGGAGAAAGCTGGTAGTTGAGTCCTTCCTTGTTTCTGTGACTGTGAATGCAGCCGTTGTAAGCAGCGCCCTGCCCTGCTCTTTGCACAATGATCCACAGTGTCTGAGAACTTCCTGTCTCACCTTGGCCTTGGAATCTGGAGCAACACACAATCTGCGGGACGTGCTCAGCTCCTCGAACAGCATCTGTGGTTTGGGGGTGGGCGGAGAGCGAGAGGGACAATTTTACTCCTCTATTGTGGGAGACTATTTGCCCGACACCTGCCCCCTAGGCCTAAGTCAACGTAGTAGTAGTAGTGGGAGACCGGAAGGGCAGGATCTGCTGACCCTGGAGCAGAGCAGGCCGTGGGGGCAGGTTTGCTGGGGGTGTCGCGCCCCTCCCAATCCACAGCTTAGAGCCGATAGACCATCCCCATCCGCACCCTCACGCCCCTCACCTCCACACACCTTTACGACCATGGACCCCTCCGTGCCCTGGCTCCCAACATCCACCTGTCTCAGTGGATCAGATCACATCTGGGAGCATTGAGGGGGTTGGTGGGGGGGATGAATAGCCCTCTATCGAGTCACCACTTGTCCTCCTTTGCTCCAAAGAGAAACGCCCTAATCTGTTCGACGTAGCCTCACGTTCGCTAATTTGCATTCTGGCAAGTCACCTCTAGACCCTGCCTTCCTTCCAGTCCTGAGGAAGGGACCCAACCTGAAACATTGTCTCTTCATTACTCCCACAGACACTGTCCGAAGCAGAGTTCCTCCAGCACATTGTGCAACCGCACCCTCCCTGGTTATCCCCGCACGTCGATAGAGTTACAGAGCACTTCGGTACAAAACCAGGCCCTTCAGCCCATCACTGATCCTATCCCTGAAACCACCTCTTCCATGTTCTGTCCATGGTAAATCCATTCTGTCAGCACCTCGCCCATCCCTTGTGGATCTACAGACAGAGGATGGCCACACTGATCAGTAACAGGACTGTTCTCCCACTGTGTATCTTATTTTCCCTCCTTATGTACTTGCGAATCTCTTAGGATTCATCTTTACCTTATCTGACAAAGTAACTCTGCTCTCATGATTGGATCTTCATTCCTCCCCCCCCACCCCGCCGTGCGTCTGTGATTGAGAATGTGTTTTTATGTTTGCGTGAGTGTGCGTGTCTGTGTCTGTATGTGTGGTGTGAATATGCAGTGCCTACAAAAGTATTCACCTTCCCCAACCCCCTTGGAAGTTTTCATGTTTTATTGTTTCACAGCATTGAATCACAGTGGATTTAAATTGTCTTTTTTGACACTGACCAACAGAAAAAGTCACTCTCGTGTCAAGGTGGAAACAGATCTTGACAAAATTATCAAAATTAATTACAAAAATAAAACACAAAATAATTGACAGCATAAGTATTCACCCCCTTTAATATGGTACAACAAATCATCACTGGTGCAACCAGTTTTACAAGTCACATAATTAGTTAAATGGAGATCCCCTGTGTGCATTCAAGGTGTTTCAATTGAATGTAGTAAAACACGCCTGTATCTGGAAGGTCAACTCCAGTGAGTTAGTATCCTGGCAAAAACTATACCATGAAGACAAAAGAACACTCTAAGCAACTCTGTGAAAAAAGTTATTGAAAAGCACAAGTCAGGAGATGGATACAAGAAAATTTCCAAGTCACTGAATATCCTTTGGAGTACAGTTAAGTCAGTCATCAAGAAATGGAAAGAATATGCCCCAGCTGTAAATTTGCCTAGTGCAGGCCACTCTCAACATCTGAATGACCATGCAAGAATGGGACTAGTGAGGGAGGCCATCAAGAGACCAATGACAACTCTGGAGGAGTTACAAGTTTCAGTGGCTGAGATGGGAGAGACTGCACATACAACAACTGTTGCCCGGGTGCTTCACCAATCACAGCTTTATGGGAGAGTGGCAAAGAGAAAGCCATTGTTGAAAAGAACTCACATGAAAGCTCAGCTAGAGTTTGCCAGAAGGCATGTGGGAGACTCTGAAGTCAGCTGGAAGAAGGTTCTCTTGTCTGATTAAACCAAAATTGAGCTTTTGGACCATCAGACTAAACACTCACTTTCTAGATCTTTCTGTCTCTATCTCTGGAGACAGCATATCTACTGATGTCTACTATAAGCCTACTGACTCTCACAGCTATCTGGACTATTCCTCTTCTCACCCTGTCTCTTGCAAAAATGCTATCCCCTTCTCGCAATTCCTCCGTCTCCGCCGCATCTGCTCTCAGGATGAGGCTTTTCATTCCAGGACGAAGATGTCCTCCTTTTTTAAAGAAAGAGGCTTCCTTTTCTCCACTATCAACTCTGCTCTCAAACGCATCTCCCCCATTTCACGTACATCTGCTCTCACCCCATCCTCCCACCACCCCACTAGGAATAGGGTTCCCCTGGTTCTCACTTACCACCCCACCAGCCTCTGGGTCCAACTTATTATTCTCCGTAATTTCCGCCACCTCCAACAGGATCCCACCACTAAGCACATCTTCCCCTCCCCCCTGCCCTCCGCAGGGATCGCTCCCTATGCGACTCCCTTGTCCATTTGTCCCTCCCATCCCTCCCACCGATGTCCCTCCCAGCACTTAGCCATGTAAGTGGAACAAGTGCTACACATGCCCTTACACTTCCTCCCTCACCACCATTCGGGGCCCCAGACAGTCTTTCCAGGTGAGGCGACACTTCACCTGTGAGTCGGCTGGGGTGATATACTGCGTCTGGTGCTCCCAATGCGGCCTTCTATATATTGGTGAGACCTGACGCAGACTGGGAGACCATTTTGCTGAACACCTACGCTCTGTCCGCCAGAGAAAGCAGGATCTCCCAGTGGCCACACATTTTAATTCCACATCCCATTCCCATTCTGATATGTCTATCCACGGCCTCCTCTACTGTAAAGATGAAGCCACACTCAGATTGGAGGAACAACACCTTATATTCCGTCTGGGTAGCCTCCAACCTGATGGCATGAACATTGACTTCTCTAACTTCCGTTAATACCCCACCTCTCCCTCGTACCCCATCCGTTATTTGTGTGTGTGTATATATATATATATATATATACAGACATACATATATATATTCTCTCTCTCTCTCTCTCTCTCTCTCTCTCTCTCTCTCTCTCTCTCTCTCTCTCTCTCTCTCTCTCTCTCTCTCACTCTCACTCTCTCACTATACCCCTTGCCCATCCTCTGGGCTTCCCCCCCCCTTTCTTTTTCCCTGGGCCTCCTGTCCAATGATCCTCTCATATCCCTTTTGCCAATCACCTGTCCAGCTCTTGGCTCCATCCCTCCCCCTCCTGTCTTCTCCTATCATTTCGGATATCCCCCTCCCCCTCCCACTTTCAAATCTCTTACTAGCTCTTCTTTCAGTTAGTCCTGACGAAGGGTCTCAGCCTGAATTGTCAACTGTACCTCTTCCTAGAGATGCTGCCTGGCCTGCTGCGTTCACCAGCAACTTTTATGTGTGTTGCTTGAAATTCCAGCATCTGCAGATTTCCTCGTGTTTGCAAGACTAAACACTATGTTTGGTGTAAGCTAAACACTGCACATCATCAAAAACATACCATCCCTACCGTGAAGCATGGTGGTGGCTGCATCGTGCTGTGAAGATGTTTCACTGCAGCAGGTCCTGGAAGGCTTGTGAAGGTAGAGGGTAAAATGAATGCAGCAAAATACAGGGAAATCCTGGAGGAAAACCTGGTGCAGTCTGCAAGAGAACTGTGACTTGGGAGAAGATTTGTTTTCCATCAATATAATGACCCCAAGAACAAAGACAAAGCTACACAGGAATGGCTTAAAAACAACAAAGCTGATGTCCTGGAGAGGCCAAGTCAGAGTCCAGACCTCAATCCAATTGAGAATTTGTGGCTGCACTAAAAGGGCTGTTCACTCATGATCACCATGCAATCTGACAGAGCTTGAGCAGTTTTGTAAAGAAAATGGGGAAAAGTCGCCCTGTCCAGATATGCAAAGCTGATAGAGACCTATCCACATAGACTCAAGGCTGTAATTGCTGACAAAGGTACAACTACTAAATACTGACTTGAAAGGGGTGAATATTTATGCAATCAATTATTTCGTGTTTTATATTTGTAATTAATTTAGATCACTTTGTAGAGATCTATTTACACTTTGACAAAAAGAGAGTCTTTTTCCTGTTGATCAGTATCAAAAAAAGACAAATTAAGTCCACTGTGATTTTATGCTGTAAAACAATAAAACATAAAATCTTCTGGGGGGCGGGGTGAATACTTTTTATATGCACTGCCTGAGTGTGTCTGTGTGTGTGTGAGAGAGAATGTGAATGTGTGAGTGTGAATATATGTGTGAGAGAGGAACTGTGTGAGGGTTTGTGTGAGAGTATGAATTTGTGTGTATGCGTGTGTATGCATTCATGTCTGATCATACACCCCTGCAATCACTCCACCCTCCTCCACCATACCAGCCCTCATTCCCTGAAAGAGGAAACTATTGATGAACACTGCTACTCTTTAGCAATCATTTGTTTCCCTGCAGGACCATGTTACCAGGAATTGAGCAACTTGTCTCAGCCATTGGCTGAGCACAGAGCCTATCAGAGGGCTGGCAGCCAACCAGACGGCCGGGAGTGTGGGGCGGGAGTGTGTCAGCCTACAATAGTGCTGGGGCTGGGCAGCTCACTCAGAGTGGCAACAGGACAGGTAGCTGGAGTTGTCCCAGGGCAGAGAATAGGACTGGTCCCAGGACACGGAAGCAGAGCAGAACAAGGACGGTGAACCAGATCTGTCCCGGGGCAGCGAAGCAGACCGGGCTTGTGTAGTGGTTGGAGATCAGCAAACCAAGCTGATGGACAACAGTGAGGCACCGACAACAGGATCAGGCGAGAGCGGGACCTCTGGGCACAGGTCAGGGTCAAAGACGCCGGACAAAGTGCAGCAGTCAGGGTTTGGCGGGGAGGGAGTATTGGCTGTCGGTTGGAGGGTTGTGGTGTAGAGGAAGAGGGAGGGGTACTAAGGGAGCCTCAAATGGTGGGACGGGAACTACTGAGGGAGCACCGCAACGTGGGAGGGGCAGTACTGAAGGAGGGTCACCGTGAGAGGGTGGAAGGTTTTGCATAGGGTGATACTGTGCAACAGGTTTTAAGTTGTCCCACGACACGTCATCGTCCAGTTGTCCATTTTGTGGCCATGCGGAGTCAGTGTGAGGGGTTGCAGCCCCTGTCTGAATATCTGACGAAGCTGCTGCTCAAATTCTGGGTGCATTTCAGCCCCACTCTCCGGATGCAAGGGCAGTCAGTGCAGAGTGGGGTGGGTGGCGGGTCACTGGGAATCTACTGGTGGGTGTGCTCTTGGTCCTGGCCAAATGGGTACATGAGTGTGTTTGTGAGAGAGAGAGAGAGACTGAGTTTGAATATGTGTGAGAGAGGCACTGAAAAAGCATGTGAATGTGAACATGTGTGTGAGAGAGGAACCGTGTGCAAATTTGTGTGTGAGAGTGTATATGTGTGAGACAGAGGAAAAATGTGTGCGACTGTGAACGTGTGAGAGAGAGGAACGGAGAATGTACGTGAGTTTGAACGTGTGTGAGAGAGAAACTGTGAATGTGTGTGTGAGAAAGGAACAGAGAATGTGTGAGTGTGTATATGTGTGTGAGAGAGGAACGGAGAATGTGTGTGAGTGTGGGAGAGGAACAGAGAATGTGTGAGCGTGTATGTGTGTGAGAGAAACTGAGAATGTGTGTTTATGAATATGTGTGTATGCGTGTGGGTGTGTGTGTGTCTGTCTGTCTCTGTGTATGTGTCAGTACTGCGACCAGTCCGGTTCTCTGTACTGGTACCAGTCTGGGTCTCCGTTCTGGGACCAGTCCGGGTCTCCGTACTGGGACCAGTCCGGGTCTCCGTACTGGGACCACTCTGGTTCTCTGTACTAGGACCACTCTGGGTCTCCGTACTGGGACCAGTCCTGTTCTCCGTACTGGGACCATTCTGGGTCTCCGTGCTGGGACCACTCCTGTTCTCCGTGCTGGGACCACTCCTGTTCTCCGTACTGGGACCACCCCGGTTCTCTGTACTGGGACAACTCCAGCTACCTGTCCTTGTGCCACTCTGAGTGAGCTGCCCATCACCAGCACTATTGTAGGCTGATACACTCTCGCCCCACACTCCCGGCCATCTGGTTTGCTGCCAGCCCTGAGTGGTTCTGTGCTCAGCCAAAGGCTGATACAAGTTGCTCAATTCCTGATAACATGGTCCTGCAGGGAAACAAATGATTGCTAAAGAGTAGCAGTGTTCATCGACAGTTTCTTCTTTCAGAGAATGAGAGCTGGTATGGTGGAGGAGGGTGGGGAGGGGTCAGGTACCGATATGGAGGGGGCAGGTGCGGAACAGGTGGAGACCAGAGCAGCTGAGATCAGATTGCTGAGCTGGAGCAGGTCCAAGAATGACAGGAATGAGGTTTCATAAAACTGTCCTAGAAATGATAGGGAGACAGATAGCTTGGAACAGGGAGGGTAGTGAGGGCAGGTTGTGAATGATCAGACATGAATGTACACACACACACAACACGTACACACACACACACACACACATTCATACTCACACACATATGCTCACACTCACACATTCTTAGTTTCACATACTCACACAGTTCCTCACTCACACACGTATACGCACTGATACATTCTCTGTTCCTCTCACACACACGTTCACGGTTTCTGTCACACGCATATTCACACTCACACACACAAGTTCACTCAGCATCCGCCCGTCACACATGCTTGCACTCACACACATACCGTATTCACACTTGCACACATTTTCAGTTCCTCTCTCACACGCATATTCACACTCACACAGAGAACCGGAGTGGGTCAAAGTGCAACAGTCAGGGTTTGGAGGGGAGGGAGTATTGGCTGTCAGTCAGAGGGTTGTGGTGTAGAGGAAGAGGGAGAGGTACTAAGGGAGCCTCTAACGGTGGGACGGGAACTACTGAGGGAGCACCGCAATGTGGGAGGGGCAGTACTGAAGGATGGTCACTGTGGGAGGGTGGAAGGTTTTGCATAGGGTGACACGGGTCCAGGCAGTGGGAAGAGCAAGCTGCCTGTCTGCCCCCTTTTGGGGTCATGTTCAAAGGAGCATGTGGTCACTATGGCTACAAAGTGGGATTTCCTGGAGTGATTGTCTACCCCCCAGTGAATTGAGTATTATATAGATGGTAGTAACCATATTTTAGTATGGAATTGTTTACGGTCTTGTAAATCCTTTATGTTTGGATTTTGTGTATTTTTTGTGTGAATATACTTCTGTAGTTTTATAGACAATAGGTGCAGGAGTGGGCCATTTGGCCCTTCGAGCCAGCACCGCCATTCACTGTGATCATGGCTGATCATCCACAATCAGTATCCAGTTCCTGCCTTATCCCCATAACCTTTGATTCCACTATCTTTAAGAACTCTATCCATCTCTTTCTTGAAAGCATCCAGAGACTTGGCCTCCACTCCCTTCTGGGGCAGAGCATTCCATATATCCACCACTCTCTGGGTGAAAAAGTTTTTCCTCAACTCCATTCTAAACGGCCTACCCCTTATGCTTAAACTGTGGCCTCTGGTTCTGGACTCCCCCATCAGCAGGAACATGCTTCCTGTCTCCAGTCTGTCCAATCCCTTAATAATCTTATACGTTTCAATCAGATCCCCTCTCATCCATCTACAAACCCCATTTCCAGAAAAGTAGGGATATTTTCCAAAATGCAATAAAAACAAAAATCTGTGATATGTTAATTCACGTGAACCTTTATTTAACTGACAAAAATACAAAGAAAAGATTTTCAATGGTTTTACTGACCAACTTAATTGTATTTTGTAAATATACACAAATTTAGAATTTGATGGCTGCAACACACTCAACAAAAGTTGGAACAGAGTTAAAATAAGATTGAAAAGTGCACAGAATATTCAAGTAACACCGGTTTGGAAGACTCCACATTAAGCAGGCTAATTGGTAGCAGGTGAGGTATCATGACTGGGTATAAAAGTAGCGTCTACCAAAGGCTCAGTCTTTGCTAACAAGGATGGGTCGTGGCTCACCCCTATGTGCCAAAATTCATGAGAGAATTGTTAGTCAGTTCAAAAGGAACATTTCTCAACGCAAGATTGCAGAGAATTTAGGTCTTTCAACATCTACAGTACATAATAATGTGAAAAGATTCAGAGAATTCAGAGACATCTCAGTGCGTAAAGGGCAAGGTCGGAGACCACTGTTGAATGCGCGTGATCTTCGAGCCCTCAGGTGGCACTGCCTAAGAAACCGTCATGCTACTGTGACAATTATAGCCACCTGGGCTCGGGAGTACTTCAGAAAACCATTGTCACTCAACACAGTCCGTTGCTGCATCCAGAAATGCAACTTGAAACTGTATCACACAAGGAGGAAGCCATACATCAACTCTATGCAGAAACACCGGCGAGTTCTCTGGGCCCGAGCTCATCTCAGAGGGACCGAAAGACTGTGGAACCGTGTGCTGTGGTCAGATGAGTCTGCATTTCAGCTAGTTTTCGGAAAAAACGGGTGTCGAGTTCTCCGTGCCAAAGATGAAAACGACCATCCAGATTGTTATCAGTGAAAGGTGCAAAAGTCAGCATTTATGATGGTATGGGGGTGCATCAGTGCCCATGGCATAGGTGAGTTGCATGTATGTGAAGGTACCATTGACTCTGAGGCGTATATTAGGATTTTAGAGAGACATATGTTGCCATCAAGGCGACGTCTCTTCCCAGGACGTCCATGCTTATTTCAGCAGGACAATGCCAGACAACATTCTGCACGGGCTACAACAGCGTGGCTTTGTAGACACAGAGTGCGTGTGCTCGACTGGCCTGCGGCCAGTCCAAATCTATCTCCTATTGAAAATGTATGGCGCATCATGAAGAGGAGAATCAGACAACGGAGACCATGGACGGTTGAGTAGCTGAGGTCTTATATCAAGCAAGAATGGACAAAATTTCCAATTGCAAATCTACTACAATTAGTATCCTCAGTTCCAAAACGATTAAAAAGTGTTATTAAAAGGAAAGGTGATGTAACACAATGGTAAACATGCCTCTGTCCCAACTTTTGTTGAGTGTGTTGCAGCCATCGAATTCTAAATTTGTTTATGTTTACAAAATACAATTAAGTTGGTCAGTAAAACTAATGAAAATCTTTTCTTTGTACTTTTGTCAGTTAAATAAAGGTTCACGTGAATTAACATATCACAGATTTTTGTTTTTATTGCACTTTGGAAAATATCCCAACTTTTCTGGAAATAGGGTTTGTAGATTCCAGTGTTTTGTAAAAATAGGGGAGCATCAGACTAGGGCAGGCAGGGCAGACTTGTTTCTTTTAAATTCTCTCAATCTTTGGGAAGCATCAGTGACTTAGGCCCAGAACAAGAACCCAGACAGATCCCAGATGGAGATCCCAGACAGAGATGGCGGTCGGACCCAGGCATGACTTCCCGGACCGAGTGCCTAGACTGAGATCGCAAGTGGATCCCAGAGGGTGTAGACTGATCCCAGCTGGAGGTCCTAGACTGAGACACCAGGAGATCACTACACTGAAATCCCAGAATGAGACCCGAGACAGAGATGCCAGACCGACGTCCTGCGGTCAGGTCTGTCCTAACTAGACGGAGATGCCAGGCAGGAATGCAGAGGCATTCAGTCAACGACCATATGGCCCCTCACGCCCCCAACCCCACCCACCACACACACAGGTACCCCAACATCCCCACTGTCAGGTGGGTGCTGACCCTTCCACCCCAATCCCCCCTCGGTCCATTCCCCCCACCCCCACAGAATGGGACCTGCCCACTCAGCGTGATCGGAAGGCTGTGTGAGGGGAGGCAGGGGTCTCCGACCCAGGTGCTTATCCTTGGGGCATTACTGCCGTATCCCTCCACACCTCCTGTCTTATCCTGGGCTTCCTCCCCATGGCGATTCTGGATCCTGGAACCTAAAGGTGGGAGGGCGCCTCTCCATCACCGCCCACCCTGGGAAACACTTTAGCCTCTCCTCCCCCTCAGGCAGCCCCTCCTTGATGGATCAGCCCCTGACGTGTCGTGTCTCCCCGCAGCCAGTCAAAGCCCCTCCGCCCGGTGCGACTGAAGAACTGGGACAGTGGCAGCCTGAACTACGACACCCTCCACCTGCAGGCCCTCCAGGTGTGGGGATGGGAACGGGGGCTGCTGGGGGGGGGTGGGAATTGGGGAGAGAGGGTCGGAGAATAGGAGGCTGGGATGGGGGAGGTGGAGAGGGGGCTGGAGAGTAGCGGGGTGGGGGGAAGGAATGGATGGGGGAGGTGGCAGATGGGTGTGAGGGGTGAGCTTTGAGGGCGGGAATGGGGGGCAGTGGGTTGTTATCATCCTGCTCTGGTCTCATCTTCCCAATCTCCCCTCCCCGCTCCAACCACCTCCCACCCCTCCCCAACCACCTCCCCTCCCCTTTCTCTCCCATCCCACCCTCTCCCATCCCTCCTTTCTCCCACCCCTCTCTCTCCCAACCCTCCCCTCTCCCTCCCCTCTCCCCTCCCTCCCTCCCCCTCCCCCTCCCCTCCCTCCTCCCTCCCCCTCCCCTCCCTCCCCCTCCTCCCCCTCTCCCTCCCCCCCTCCCCCCCCCCCTCCCCTCCCCCCCTCCCTCCCCCTCCCCTCCCTCCTCTCCTCCCCCTCCCCCTCCCTCCTCTCCTCCCCCCTCCCCCCTCCCCCCCTCTCCCTCTCCCTCCCCTCCCCTCTCCCTCCCCCTCTCCTCTCCCTCCCCCTCCCTCCCCCTCTCCCTCCTCCCTCCCCTCCCCTCTCCCTCCCCCTCTCCTCCCCTCCCCTCTCCCTCCCCCTCTCCTCCCCTCCCCTCATCCCTCCCCCTCTCCTCCCCTCCCCTCTCCCTCCCCCTCTCCCCTCCTCCCTCCCCTCCCCCTCTCCCCTCCCCCTCTCCCTCTCCCTCCCCTCCTCTCCTCTCTGCCACCCCTCTGAAGCACCTTCATAACTCCAAAAGACTGAGGTTGGGTAAAATACTGAAAAGCTTTTATTCGCTGTACAATACGACCTCCACGGTGAGTGTCTGTCCCCGGACTGAGGGGGAGGGGCAAGGCGAGGCACTTTTATGCAGGAATCTGTGGGAGGAGCCACAGGGGCAGTCAGTAGAGGGACGTGTCCAGGCAGTTAACCCAGTTACAACATATATATGGTTTACCACACCCTCCTCTCTCCCCCCTTTCCCCCGCTCTGTGGTCTGACCTGCTACTTGTGACTACAGACATGTCCGTGTTCGAACGTCCGGTGCCTGGGCTCCCTTGTCTTTCCGAGCACCGCCACCCCTGTGCTGGGCGACGGGCACCAGCAGCACCTCCATCGCCGAGCCGCGGACCTCCTGCTCAGCTACTACACCAGCATCAACAGGTGGGCCGGAGAAGCGGGGGGAGAGGGGACATGGCTGGCCATGGGGGTTGGGGGAAGATAGTGTGAGGTTTGTGTGTGGGGGTGTGAGGTGCTGAGGATGTTGAGAGGTGTGGGTTGTGGGAAGTGTAGGATGGCGAGGGTGTGCGGGTGAACAGGAGGGGAGGGTGGAGTAGGAGGTGAGGAGGAATGGGGTGTGCGCAGTCGTGTGGGCGGTCAGGGGAGAGGAAGGTGTGTGGTAAGTGAGGAGGGTCAGTGTGGGGCGTCTCATTGACAGGGAGGGGTGCACGTACCCATGGGTGTTCTCCTCTGACTACTGTTGTCCAGGGCTGGGTCCCCCGCCCACCAGCAGCGGTGGGCCGAGGTGGAGAAGGAGATCGAGCAGACGGGCACCTATCAGCTCACCTCCACGGAGCTCATCTTCGGGGCCAAGCAGGCCTGGCGTAATGCCGTCCGCTGCGTGGGGCGCATCCAGTGGACGCGGCTGCAGGTCAGTGTGCCCGCCCTCCCTCACCCTGGACGCCGGCCTCCTCCGTCCCACCACCGAATGGCGCCCTGCTCCCAAACACTGAATCTCCATTCCTCCTCACTGACCATAGCACCCCCTCAGTACCATTCCCCAAACAAAACCTCTCCTCCATCTCCTCTCCTTCATCATGCTCCCTTCAGTTCCTCTGTTATCTCCTCCCTCCACACCCTCCTCCCACACCCCTCACAGCCCACCCACCCTCATCAGTCACACTGGCCCCTTTCCTCATCACTCCCACCTCCTGCTCAACTCCCCTTCCCCCCACACTCTCTCTAGCCCCTCACCCTTCCCTCCTGCCACAGTCTCTGCATCCTCCCCCATCCCAGTTGTTAACCCCCCCTTCTGTACTCTCACATCTCACACCCTCACACCTCATTTTCTCCCCCCACCCAGCCGCTCTCACACACACACACCCCCCCACGCACCCACCCCTCATGCTCTCCCTTCACGGTCTTCCCCCTCCCCACAGCTCTTTGACGCCCGTGACTGCAGTTCGGTGCCGGAAATGTTCAACTCCATTTGTAACCACATCAGATACTCGACCAACAAGGGCAATATCAGGTAAGTTCCTTTCCTCGCTTTGCAAATCCTCGCATCCCCGAGCATTTAAGTTTCCCTACCAGACTCTGGCGCAACCAGTCAGGACGCTTTCCACTGCACTTCCATCGATGTTTATTAGAGTGGTCGGTGACAAACCGAACCTCCTAAGAAAGTCGAGACGCCGGCATGTTTTCCTTGTGATTGCATCCTTATGCTGGGCCCAGCACAGGTAATCCAATATGTTGCCAACAGGAATTTAAGGTTGCTGACTCTCTCCACGGTTGGTCACCCAGTGTAGACTGATACATGATCACCCTCCTTCCCTGTTCTGAAATCAACAATCAGCTCTTTGGTGTTGCTGACAATCAGCGAGTGGTTGCCGTTCTGGAACCACTGATCCAGGTATCCTGTGTGTTGACTCATCGGTGCCTGTAATTTGTCCAACAACAGTAGAGTCCTTGGCGAATTTGAAGATGGCATTGAAGCTGTGACAAGTGTGTATAGAGCAGGGTAGGTAACCTACGGCCCACGGGCCAGATCCGGCCCGCGAGCAATTTTTCCTCATTCTGAGTGTTTCACGTGACCACACTGATGGACGTGCATGGCGTCTTGTTACATTGGTCCCAGGTTCCGTTTTGTTCCAAACCAAGCCCTGGTATATACGAATGACGAGAAGGCAGACTACTCTATTAACATGTATTAGATACTCTCTGTGCAAGCGCAGGTTTTCCGATGGGATCGTTCAAATCTGTAAACAGAAACAGCGTCACTATTTTTTAACAAGAAATCCACGCTAAATATCCAGATATTTACATGTGCTTACGATACTTGTTGAATAACTCGCGTTTCGAAATGAAATCAAAGAAAAAAATTCCAATGGCAATAAATGCAAAACGCAGGAGGGTAGACACTGAGTGCTGAAATTTCCAAAACACTTGAACGCTAGATTACTTCTTCATCGAGCAAGCTGGGAAACCAGTTTGTCTCGTTTGTCTAGAAAATGAGACAAAGGTCCAAGAATTGAGAAAAGAGTTTTCATTTCGTTTTGCTGATTTTCGCTTGCATGCAAATGAGTTCAAGCTGTTTGCTACTCCATTTGATGTGGAAGTGGATCAGAAATTTTTCAAATGGAATTGATTGAGATGTGGTGTGACTACATATTGAGATTGAAATTTCATTCTGAAGATATGTCAGTGCTTGACTTCTATAGAAAATATATTCATCCAAGTGGGAAGTATCCTAACTTAGTGGACCATGCAAAAAAGATGGCATCATTGTTTGGCAACACTTACCTGTGTGAGCAATTATTTTCAAAAATGAAGCACACCAAGAACCATTTGAGAACAAGATTGACTGATGCCCATCTGGATAATGTCATGCTCTTGGCATCAACAAGTCTGACACCCAATATTGAGAAGCTTTCAAACAACAAACAGCATCAAGTTTCACATTGATTTATTGACTGTTTGCATTAACATTTTCTTTTTTATTTTACTTAATTTACCACCATTCAATGCATCATGTTCATACGTTTTATGTTTAAAGATTATTTGTGACCTTTTAATAGATTCAAAAGATGCCTTGATTGAAATAAATTGCAACTAAATTGAATTCTTTGATTACTAATTGACATCCTTGGTTAAGCACAAATGATTTTCCAGCATGCGTTATTCATTAATTTGAGGCAGAACATAACTAGATGTATTTAAATGGATGATTCCTATATTTCAAGTTTTTTATGGTATTTATCTGGCCCACCGTCTGCTCATTACAGAGGTAAAAAGGTTGCTGACCCCTGGTATAGAGAGTAGAGCAGGGGGCTGAGAATGCAGCCTTAAGGGGCATGTATGTTGATGGTCAGTGAGGAAGGATGTTGTTACCAATCTTCTCTCAGATCTGCTGATATGGAACTCGAGAATCGAGCTGCAGTGTGAGAAACAGACAAGAGAAAATCTGCAGAAGCTGGAAATCTGAGCAACACGCACAAAATGCTGGAGGAACTCAGCTGGCCAGGCAGCATCTATGGAAAAGAGTACAGTCGACGTTTTGGGCCAAAACCCTTCGGCAGGACTGGAGAAGAAAGCTGAGGGATAGATTTAAAAGACATGGATAGACATATCAGAATGGGAATGGGAAGTGGAATTGAAATGGGTCCACTGGGAGATTCCACTTCTTATGGTGAACGAAGTGTAGGTGCTCGGTGAAGCAATCTGCAATTTATGTTGGGTCTCACCGATATACAGGAGGCCACACCGGGAGCACCGGATACAGTTTATGACCCCAGCAGACTCACAGGTGAAGTGTCGCCTCACCTGGAAGGACTGCTTAGGGCCCTGCTTAGTGAGGGAGGAGGTGTAGGGACAGGTGTAGCACTTGTTCCGCTTGCAAGGATAAGTGCCAAGAGGGAGATTGGTGGGAAGGGATGGGGGGACAAATGGACAAGGGAGTTGCATAGGGAGCGATCCCTGTGGGAAGCAGAAAGTGCAGGGAGGTAAAGATGTGTTTGGTGGTAGGATACCGTTGGAGGTGGCGGAAGTTTTGGAGAATTATGTGCTGGACGTGGAGGCTGGTGGGGTGGTAGCTGAAGACAAGGGGATCCCTATCCCTGGTAGGGTGACAGGAGGATGGGGTAAGAGCAGACACGCATGAAATGGAAGAGATGCAGTTGAGGGCAGCGTTGATGGAGGGCCCCTTCCCTTTCAGGTTTATCTATCACCTTGTGTTTCCCCCTCCCCTCCCCACACCTTTAAAATCTACACCTCAGCATTTTCTCTCCAGTCCTGCCGAAGGGTTTCAGCCTGAAACATCGACTATTTATTTCCATAGACGCCGCCTGGCCTGCTGAGTTCCTCCAGCATTTTGTGTGTGTTGCAGAGGGAGATACAGAGGTTCATGTCTTGCAGCTTGATGGTGAGTTTGGATGGGGAGGCAGAGTTGAACGCTAAGCCGCAGTCAATGAACAGCAGCCTGATGTAGGAGTTGCTGTTGACCAGGAGATCGCGAAGAGCCTGGAGAGCCAGAGAAGTTGCATCTGTTGTCAGCCTGTTGTGGTCAGCATATTGGAGTGGGTCCAGGTCATCTCTGAGGCAGCAGGTGTTCATACCATAACCAACACCTCAGTGCACTTTCAGGTCACTGCGCTCTTCGTGGCCACTGGTACAACATGTGGCTTTGTGAAGCAGGTGGAAACCTCAGACTACTGACGCAATACGTTGAAGGTGCCCATAAGAACTCCAGCTGGTTGGTCCACACAAGTCTTCAGTACTTAGCCAGGTACACTGTCTGGGCCAGACGCCTTTTGTGGATTCACCCCCCGGATGGATACTTGGAGGTTGGACTTGTACGGGTGTGCCATAGTTCTTCCTGTCGAAGTGTGTATAAAAAACATTGAGCTTATCCAGAAGAAATGCTGACCAACCTTGCCCAGTGGGAAGTCACATTGTGCAGCCCTGCCACAATCGTTGAGCATCAGTCTCTGATTCCAGTTTAGTCAGAATTGTCTCTTCATGCTTGCAGTGGCCTTCCGGATGTCATACCTGGGCCTATGAGACCATTAGACCATAAGATACAGGAGCAGAATCAGGCCATTTGGCCCATCAAGTCTACTCCGCCATTTCATCACGGCTGATCCAAATTTCCTCTCAGCCCCAGTATCTTCATTCTCCCTGTATCTCTTCATGCCCTGACTGATCAAGAATATATCAACCTCTTTAAATATACGTAAGGACTTGGCCTCGACAGCTGCCTGTGGCAACGAATTCCACAGATTCACCAGTCTCTGGTGAAAGAAATTCCTTATCTCCGTTCTAAAAGGACACCCCTCTATTCTGAGGCTGTGTCCTCTGGTCTTAGACTCTCCCACCACAGGAAACATCCTCTCCACATCCACTCTATCAAGGCCTTTCACCATTCGATAGGTTCCGATGAGGTCACCCCTCATTTTTCTGAGTTCTGATGAATAGAGGCCCTGAGCCATCAAGTGCTCTTCATACGACAAGCCATTCGATCCTGGAATTATTTCTGTGAATCTCCTTTGAACCCTCTCCAGTCTACACACCCTTTCCACGATAAAGGGCCCAAGACTGCTCACAATACTCCAAGAGAGGCTTTGCCAGTCCTTTATAAAAGCTCAACATTACATCTTTACTTATACTGCATGTCTCTGGGTTGCCAGCATTAAACATCAGAAATCCAGCCTCAGTAGGTTACAAATCTCTGGTCATTCCAAGGTTTCTGGTTGGGAAAACTTGGAATATTTTATGAGTGCACCTTACTCCTGCACGTCCTTAAGAAATTGGTGATGAGTGTGACATTTTCAGAATCAAAATCAAAATGAGGTTTGCAAACACAAGAAAATCTGAAGATGCTGGGAATCCAAAACAACACACACAAAATGCTGGAGGAACTGGAGGTAATGGATCTCAAGGGGGTGAGTTTGTTGAAAGCCTAAGAGATGACTTTTTCGAGCAGTTTGTCATTGAACCTACTAGGATCAGCAATACTTGATTGGGTGTTATGTAATGAACTGGAGACGATTAGGGAGCTTAAGGCAAAAGAACCCTTAGGAACCAGTGATCACAATATGATTATGTTCAACTTGTGATTTGATAAGGAGAAAGTAAAGTCTGACGTAGCAGTATTTCAGTGGAGTAAAGGAAATTACAGTGATATGAGAGAGGAGTTGGCCAAAGTAAATTGGAAGGAACTGCTGGCAGGGATGTCAGCAGAGCAGCAACGATCTGTGTTTCTGGGAAAAATGAGGAAGGTGCAGGACGTGTGTGTTCCACAAATGAAAAAATACTCAGATGGTAAAATAGTACAACCATGACTGACAAAGGAAATCAAAGCTAATGTAAAAACAAAGAGATGGCATACTGCAAAGCAAAAATTAGTGGAAAGACACAGGATTGGGAAGCTTTTAAAAACCTACAGAGAGCAATTATAAGAATCATTAGTAGGGAAAAGATGAAATATGAAAGCAAGCTAGCAAATAATATCAAAGTGGCTAGTAAAAGCTTTTTCAAGTAAGTAAAAAAATAAAAGAGAAATGAGAGTGGAGATAGAACTGCTAGAAAATGAGGCTGGAGAAATAATAACTGGGGACAAGGAGATGGCAGATGAACTAAATAAGTATTTTGCATCAGTCTTCACTGTGGAAGACACTAGCAGTGTGCCAGATGTTGTAGTGTGTGAAGGAAGAGAAGTTGGTGCAGTTACTATTACAAGGGAGAAGGTGCTCAAAAAGCTGAAAGACATAGGTCATCTGGACCAGATGAACTGTACCCTTGGGTTCTGAAAGAGGTAGCTTTAGAAATTGTGGTAGCATTAATAATGATCTTTCAAAAATCATTGGACTCTGGCATGGTGCCAGAGGACTGGAAAATTGCAAATGTCACTCAGCTCTTTAAGAAAGGAGGAAGGCAGCAGAAAGGAAATTATAGACCAGTTAGCCTCACCTCAGTGGTTGAGAAGATGTTAGAGTCAATTGTTAAGGACGAGGTGATGGAGTACTTGGTGACACAGGACAAGATAGGACAAAGTCAGTATGGTTTCCTTCAGGGAAAATCCTGCTTGACAAACCTGTTGGAATTCTTCAAGGAGATTGCATGTAGGATAGATAAAGGGGATGCAGTGGATGTTGTATATTTGGACTTTCAGAAGGCCTTTGACAAGGTGCCACACATGAGGCTGCTTACCAAGTTAAGAGCCTGTGATATTACAGGAAAGTTACTAACGTGGTTAGAGCATTAGCTGATTGAAAGAAGGCAGTGAGTGGGAATAAAAGGAAACTTGTCCGGTTGTCTGCCAGTGACTAGTGGTGTTCTGCAGGGGACCACTTCTTGTTATGTTGTATATCAGTGATTTAGATGATGTTTGTAAATTCGTGGAGGGGCGGGTAGTGTTGAAAAAACAGGTAGGATGCAGAAGGACTTAGACAGACTCGGAGAATGGGCAAGAAAGTGGCAAATGAAATATAATTTTGGAAAATCCACGGTCATGCACTTTAGTAGTAGAAATAAATGTACAGACTATTATCTTAATGGGGAGAAAATCCAGGAATCTGAGATACAGAGGGTCTTGTGAGTCCTCGTGCAGAACACCCTAAAGGTTAACTTGCAGGTTGAGTTGGTGGTGAGGAAGATAATGCAATGTTAGCATTCATTTCAAGAGGTCTAGAATACAAGAGCAAAGATATGATAATGAGGCTTTATAAGGCACTGGTGAGGCCTCATCTTGAGTGTTGTGAACTGTTTTGGGCCCCTCGCCTTAGAAGAGATATGCTGGCACTGGAGAGGGTCCAGAGGAAGTTCACAAGGATGATTCTGGGAATGAAAGGGTTATCATATGAGGAACGGTTGGTGGCTCCTGGTCTGTACTCGCTGGAATTTAGAAGATGGGGGGGGGGTTCTCATTGAAACCTTTTGAATGTTGAAAGGCCTAGACAGGGTAGATATGGAAAGGATGTTTCCCATGGTGGGAGAGTCTAGGACAAGAGGGCACAGTCTCAGGACAGAGGGGTGCCCTTTCAAAACAGAGATGCGGAGAAATTTCCTTAGCCAGAGGGTGGTAAATTTTTTGGAATTTATTGCCATATGCAGCTGTGGAGGCCAGGTCATTGGGTGTACTTAAAGCAGAGATTGATAGGTTCTTGACTGGGCACAACAAAGGTTATGGGGAGAAGGCCGGGAACTGGGGTTGAAGTGGGGAGAAAAAAAAAGGATCACCCATGATTGAATGGTGGAGCAGACTCGATGGGCCAGATGGCCTAATTCTGCTCCTATGTCTTATAGTCTTATGGTCTAACTCATCAGGTCAGGCAGCACCTAAGGAAATGAATAAGCAGTTGATGTTTTGGGCCGAGACCCTTCATCAGGACTGGAAAGGAAGGGGAGGTCAGAGTACGAAGGTGGGGGAGGGAGGAAAGAAGTACAAGGTAGCAGGTGATAGGTGAAATCGGAGGAGGGGTGGTTGAAGTAAGGAGCTGGGAAGTTGATTGTTGAATGAGATAAAGGGCTGGAGGAGAGGGAATCTGATGGGAGAGGATTGAAAACCATGGAAGAAAGGGAAGGGGAGGAGCACCAGAGGGAGGTGATGGGTAGGTATGGAGATAGGTGAGAGAGGGAAATGGGAATGGGGAATGATGATGGGGGGGGGGTGGTGGAGGCAGTTGTAGGAAGTTCGAGAAATTGATGTTCATGCCATCAGGTTGAAGGCTACCCAGATGGAATATAAGGTGTTGCTCCTCCAACCCGAGGGTGGCCTGATCGCAGCAGTAGATGTTGGAATGGGAAGTGGAATTGAGGTTTATTATTACTGACTTACGTTATGAAATTTACAGGCAGGAGTATAGTGCAAGACAAAAATACTGGAAGTATTTTCTACATTACTCTAAGTATTTATTGATAAATTGCGCAGAAGTGGAATAGTGAGACTGAGTTCATGGACCATTCAGAAATCTGATGGCAAAGGTGAAGAAGCTGTTCCTAAAACATTGAGTGTCGGTCTTCAGGCTCCTGGATCTCCTCTCTGGTGGTAGTAATGAGGAGGGCATTTTCTGGATGGCAAGGGTCCTTAATAATGGATGCTGCCTTTGAAGAAGTTCTCAATGGTGGGGAGGATTGTGCCTGCTGTCTGAGTACACTGAATTCAGTTATGTCTGCTGATGAATTCTTAATTGTGGTCCAGTCCACTGACTTTCTCTTCATGATTTTTATAAATGACCTCGATGAGGAAGTGGAGGGATGGGTTAGTAAATTTGCTGATGACAGAAAGGTTGGGGGTGTTGTGGATAGTGTGAAGGGCTGTCAGAGGTTAAAGCGGGACATCGATAGGATGCAAATACTAGGCTGAGGAGTGGCAGATGGAGTTCAATCCAGGTAAGTGTGAAGTGGTTCATTTTGGTAGGTCAAATATGATGGCAGAATATTGTATTAATGGCAGTGTGGAGGATCAGAGAGATCTTATGGTCCGAGTCCATAGGACACTCAAAGTTGCTGAGTAGGTTGACTGTGTGGTTAAGAAGGCAAACGATGTATTGGCCTTCATCAACCGTGGGACTGAGTTCAAGAGCCGAGAGGTAATGTGGAGCTATATAGGACCCTGGTCAGACCCCACTTGGAGTACTGTGCTCAGTTCTGGTCACCTCACTACAGGAAGGATGTGGAAACCATAGAAAGGGTGCAGAGGAGATTTACAAGGATGTTGCCTGGATTGGGGAGCATGCCTTGTGAGAATCGGTTGAGTGAACTCGGCCTTTTCTCCTTGGAGCGACGGAAGATGAGAGGTGACCTGATAGAGGTGTATAAGATGATGAGAGGCATTGATCATGTGGTTAGTGAGAGGCTTTTTCCCACAGCTGAAATGGCTAGCATGAGAGGGCAGGGTTTTAAGGTGTTTGGAAGTTGGTACAGAGGAGGTGTCAGGGGTAAATTGTTTACACAGAGAGTGGTGAGTTCGTGGAATGGGGAGGTGGAGGCGGAAACGATATGATCTTTTAAGGGACTCCTGGATAGGTACATGGAGCTTAGAAAAGTAGAGGGCTATGGGTAAGCCTAGGTAGTTCTAAGGTAAGGACATGTTCGGCAGAACTTTGTGGGCCTAAGGGCCTGTATTGTTCTGTAGGTTTTCTATGTTTCTGTGACTTGAATTCCCTCCTCTGCTTCTCCTGTCCAGCTGTCACCGTCTACACTAGTGCTGTGCTCCTCAGTCTCGGTGGGCAGAGACAGGGAGCACAGCCACGCAGCCGGATTTAATACAGTGCGGGTGTCACCGATGCTGGTACTGTGGCCGAGTGTATGGGATGCTGTGGTGTTGCAGGAGATGTGTCGATAGTTGGGCTGAGACTTCTCCGAGTTGCCTGATCAAAGTCTCCTGCCTTGATACGTTAAGCATCAGGGTACGCCTCTTTGTTCCGGTCGATGGCAGCGCACAGGTCCCCCAGTGCCAGCTTGCTGCCTGTCTGGGGTGTGCTGCAGACTGCGGTCATGGTAACAGTGGGGAACTACTCACAGGAGGCAGAGCAGTCAGCACTTCACTGCCAGGTGGTCCGGGTGAGGTGGAGAGTGCAGATACAGGACTGGGGCAAGCCCACCGTGTCCATATGCCACAACGAGATATCATAAACTGGAAGCTGCCACTTTTTCCCTATTCAGGAGACCATTGGAAGCAACTTCTCCCCCGGGCTGTGAGATTGCTGAATTCCCTGCCACTACCCTGCTCTCATCATGTTTAAAGCTCCAATAGCGTTATGCTGCTTACTTTTTGACTTGGGTTGTAACTGCATCTTATTACTTGTTAATTTCTTTGTGTTAGTATTATTTTTTGTGTTGTGTGTGAGTTACATGAACTGTTGTGCACCTTGGTCCGGAGGAACATTGTTTCGTTTGGCAGTATACATGTTGAATAACTTGACTTGACCTGATGGGGTGAATTGTAAACCCCTCAGGCTGGAGCGCTGTATTAGTAGATGGTGATGGACGTGGCCTTCTTGAGGAAACACCCTTTGAAGATGTCTTTGCTGGTGGGAAGGATCTTGCCCGTGAAGACGTTGGCTGTCTAAACCCTCTGCAGTTTCTGTCAATCTTGCACGTACCCTGTCCTGAGGAGAATGAGGGAGCTTCGAGTGTTTCCCTGTATAGTCCTGACATGGGGAGGGAGTGAGGAAGGCCCCTCAGTTTTAGCCTGTGTACCCAGCCTTGGTGAGGGAGTGAGGGAGCTCCCTATATGTTACTATGTCTATCCAGTCCTGCAGAAGGGGAGTGACTGAACTCCCCATGTTATTCTGTGTACCCCAGTTCCAGGGATTGAGGTAGTTTCCCGTGTACCCTATATACCCCAGTCCCAGGGATTGAGGTAGTTTCCCGTGTATTACCCTATATACCCCAGTCCCAGGGATTGAGGTAGTTTCTCATGTATTACCCTATATACTCCACTCCCAGGGGTTGAGGTAGTTTCCCGTGTATTACCCTATATACCCCAGTCCCACGGAGTGAGGTAGTTTCCCGTGTATTACCCTATATACCCCAGTCCCAGGGATTGAGGTAGTTTCTCATGTATTACCCTATATACCCCACTCCCAGGGGTTGAGGTAGTTTCCCGTGTATTACCCTATATAACCCAGTCCCACGGAGTGAGGTAGTTTCCCGTGTATTACCCTATATACCCCAGTCCCAGGGACGGAGGCAGCTCCTGTGAGTTACCCTGTATACCCCAGTGGAGGGAGTTCTCCTTGTTACTCAGTGTACCCCAGTCCGAGGGAGCGAGGGAGTTCTGCCACCCACACTCTGTCCCTACCCTTACTGTCTGCTGTGTTCCAGGTCTGCCATCACCGTCTTCCCTCAGAGGGCAGAGGGGAGGGGAGATTTCCGAATCTGGAACAGCCAGTTCATCCGGTATGCGGGCTTCCCGCAGGAGGACGGCACTGTGCTGGGCGATGGGGCCAACGTGGAGCTCACTGAGGTAGGAGGGAGAGGGGGAGGGGGGAAGGGTGGCTTCCAGAATCTGGGTGGCAGGTTGGGGAGATCCACAAGCTCTCCAGGGATCCAACCTGGGTCTGTTGGTGGCTGAAGGACAGAGTCGGGGTGTGAAGCAGTGCTGGGGATGGTGAGAGTGAGAGTGCAGTGTACGGGTGGGGTATGTGCAGCGTACGAGTGGGGTATGTGCAGCGTACGGCTGGGGTATGTGCAGCGTACAGGTGGGGTATGTGCAGCGTACGAGTGGGGTATGTTACAGGGGAGTCTGGGCTGCAGTGAAGGGGTGGGGGTGGTGATGTGGGAGTGCGAAGGGTGTTTGTGGATGTGGGTCGGGGTCTGTAGCATTGTCAATTGGGTAGGGGTGTCTGTGTGGGCTAGGGATTTGTGGGTGGGGATGGGGGTGGGTGTGGGTGCGGTGTGGGGGTGGGTTGGGGGTGTGTAAGTGTAGGAAACGAGTGTGATTGTGTGGGTGGGGTCAGGGATGTGTACCTGGGGCTTGGATGGTGTGTGGAGCAGGTGTGGGTATGTGGGGCAGGTGTGTGTGAGTGTGGGGGAGAGGTGTGTGTGTGGGGAGAGATGTGTGTGTGGGGAGAGGTGTGTGTGTGTGTGGGGAGAGGTGTATAGATGTGTGTGTGGGGAGAGGTGTGTGTGTGTGTGTGTGTGGGGAGAGGTGTGTGTGTGTGTGTGTGTGTGTGTGTGTGGGGAGAGGTGTATGTGTGTGTGTGGGGAGAGGTGTGTGTGTGGGGGAGAGGTGTGTGCGGGGGGAGAGGTGTGTGTGTGTGGGGGGAGAGGTGTGTGTGTGTGGGGGGGAGGTGTGTGTGTGGGGGGAGAGGTGTGTGTGCGGGGGCAGAGGTGTGTGTGTGCGGGGGCAGAGGTGTGTGTGTGTGGGGGGGAGAGGTGTGTGTGGGGGGGAGAGGTGTGTGTGGGGGGAGAGGTGTGTGTGTGCGGGGGGAGAGGTGTGTGCGGGGGGAGAGGTGTGTGTGTGGGGGGAGAGGTGTGTGTGTGGGGGGAGAGGTGTGTGTGGGGGAGAGGTGTATTTGTGGGGGGAAGTGCATTTGTGTGTGTGTGTGAGAGATATATATTTCACCACGTCCTTGTTACCCCACATTGCCTTTTGTCGCTCCCAGAGAATGTGTTGTAGGGGCTGGAGAGAGACATGAATTTGGGGTATGGAATGGGGTATGACGCTGAGATATGTTAATATGGAGTGTCAGAGTGTGATGAGGGGTAATTTGAGGTGAGGTTTGAAGCACTGGGGGGTAGTAGTGAGGAGTTGATGTTAAGTGATACTGGTGTGGGTTGAGAGTGAGGATCGGTGGGTTTATGAAGGGATGAGTTGGGAGTGAAGATCGTCGTGTTAATGAGAGTGTGAGTCGGAGTGAGAATCAGTGGATTAATGAGTGTGTGGTGTTGGGAGTGACGATCGGTGTGTTAATCAGAATGTGAGTTGGGAGTGAAGATCGGTGAGTTGGGAGTGAAGATTGGTGTGTTAATGAATGTGAGTTGGGAGTGAGGAGCGGTGAGTTGGGAGTGAAGACCGGTGTGTTAATGAAGGGATGAGTTGAGAGTGAGGATCGGTGGGTTGGGAGTGAAGATCGGTGTGTTAATGAAGGGATGAGTTGGGAGTGAAGATCGGTGGGTTAATGAAGTGGTGAGTTGGGAGCCACCATTCCCACTCTCTCCCCTTTCGCCTACCCACAGGACATGCTGTGTGATGAAGGGAATTGAAGGGAGGGCTTGGAGATAGGATGAGATGGGAGTTGGGGAGTGTTGGGTAGGGTGGTGTGTGAAGGTATGAGCTGGCAATGTACGCTGATGTGGTGCCTGTCAACATTCCCATTCCCTCCCCACCCACAGCTCTGCCTGCGTCTGGGCTGGAACCCGGTCCGCAGTCGGTTCACGGTGCTGCCCCTGCTGCTCCAGGCCAATGGAGAAGACCCTGAGCTCTTCGAGATCCCCCCGGAGCTGATCCTCGAAGTCCCCATTCAGCACCCACAGTGAGTCACAGAATTCAGCGTGGAAACTGGCCCCTGGCCCAGTCCCCCATACACCCATCCTCGGTGTGAAAAGCTGTCCCCCAGCTCCTTTTAAATCTCACTCCCCATACCCCCATCCTGTGTGTGAAAACCAGTCCCACAGGTCCCTTTAAATCTCATTCCCCATTCCCCCATCCTGTGTGAAAACCTGTCCCCCAGCTCCCTTTAAATCTCATTCCCCATTCCCCCATCCTGTGTATGAAAACCTGACCCCAGGTCCCTTTAAATCTCATTCCCCATTTCCCCATCCTGTGTGTGAAAACCTGACCCCAGGTCCCTTTAAATCTCATTCCCCATTCCCCCATCCTGTGTGTGAAAACCTGTCCCCCAGGTCCCTTTAAATCTCATTCCCCATTCCCCCCATCCTGTGTGTGAAAACCCCAGGTTCCTTTAAATCTCATTCCCCATAACCCCCATCCTGTGTGTGTAAACCCCAGGTTCCTTTAAATCTCATTCCCCATACCCCCATCCTGTGTGTGAAAACCTGTCCCTTTAAATCTCATTCCGCATACCCCCCATCCTGTGTGTGAAAACCCCAGGTCCCTTTAAATCTCATTCCCTGTACCCCTTATCCTGTGTGTGAAAACCTGTCCCCCAGCTCCCTTTAAATCTCATTCCCCATACCCCCCATCCTGTGTGTGAAAACCCCAGGTCCCTTTAAATCTCATTCCCCGTACCCCTCATCCTGTGTGTGAAAACCTGTCCCCCAGCTCCCTTTAAATCTCATTCCCCATACCCCCCATCCTGTGTGTGAAAATCTGTCCCCCAGCTCCCTTTAAATCTCATTCCCCATACCCCCATCCTCTGTGTGAAAATCCCAGGTCCTTTTAAATCTCATTCCCCATACCCCCATCCTCTGTGTGAAAATCCCAGGTCCTTTTAAATCTCATTCCCCATACCCCCATCCTAGGTGTGAAAAGCTGTCCCCCAGGTGCCTTTAAATCTCTGCCCTCCCACCTAAAGTCTCTGCTGTCTCGTTTGGGACTCCCCTATCCTGGGAAGACAACTGTGACCACTCACCCTGTCAAATCAAGTCAAGTCAAGTTAAGTCACTTTTTATTGTCATTTCGACCATAAGTGCTGGTACAATACAGAGTAAAAACGAGACAACGTTTTTTAGGACCATGGTGCTACATGAAATAATACAAAAACTGCACTGAACTATGTAAAACAACACAAAAACCTACACTAGACTACAGATCTACCCAGGACTGCATAAAGAACACAGAACAGTGCAGGCATTACAATAAATAATGAACAAGACAATGTCTTTGCTCCTGATAATTTCATACACTCTATAAAGTCACCCCTTATACCAGCATGTCCCATTTCTCCTTGTAACTCAGCCCTCTTTCCCCAGCAACTTCCTAATAAATATTTAGTTTAATCCCATCTCCCTTTTGCTGAGTTACCAGAACTGCTACTAGGCGTGGTTTCTGCAAAGCTTTGAACAATTATAGCGTGTTGTGACAACTCCTGTGCTCACTTTCCTGTGTGATGATGGTAACCCTGCCAATCGCCTTCCTCACCAGCCTGCCTACCCAGGTCAACTCTTTGTTCCCCCAGTTTACCTTCCCCAAACGCATCACTTTGAACACACGAGTTAAATTCCATTTGCCAATCTCTGGCCCATCTCACCCAAAGAGCTGATATCAATCCCTTTGTCATTTTACATCAGATACGGTGGAGGGTTTCATCTCAAAATGCCAACTGTATATTTCCGTCTACAGATTTTGCTGAGTTCCTCCAGTGATTAGTTTTGGTAAATTTACACAAGCTTCTTCACTGTCCATCCACAAATATCCCCCCCAGAAATGTCCCCATCCCCCACAGAAACATACCCCCAGAAATGTCTCCCTGAAATGTCTCTCCCGAAACATCTCTCCACCGCCCCCAGAAATGTCCCCCCCACTGAAACATCTCCCCAGAAACATCTCAGTCCCAGTCTGACTGTCCGGTGAGGGCTGCTGGTCCTGGTCTGACTGTCCTGTGGGTAGTGTCGGTACCGGCGTCCCGGTCTGACTGCCCCATGAGGGGTGTTGGTCCCAGTATCCCGGTCTAACTGTCCCGTGAGGGGTGTTGGTCCCGGTGTCCCGGTCTGACTGTCCGGTGAGGGGTGCTGTCCCGGTGTCCCAATCTAACTGTCCCGTGAGGGATGTTGGTCCCAGTGTCCCGGTCTGACTGTCCCATGAGTGGTGCTGGTCCTGGTCTGACTGTCCTGTGAGGGGTGCTGTCCCGGTGTCCCGGTCTGACTGTCCCGTGAGGGGTGTTGGTCCCTGTGTCCGGTCTGACTGTCCCGTGAGGGGTGTTGGTCCCTGTGTCCGGTCTGACTGTCCCGTGAGGGGTGTTGGTCCCAGTGTCCGGTCTGACTGTCCCGTGAGGGGTGTTGGTCCCAGTGTCCGGTCTGACTGTCCCGTGAGGGGTGTTGGTCCCAGTGTCCGGTCTGACTGTCCCGTGAGGGGTGTTGGGCCCTGTGTCCTGGTCTGACTGTCCCGTGAGGGGTGTTGGCCCCAGTGTCCGGTCTGACTGTCCGGTGAGGGCTGCTGTCCCGGTGTCCCAATCTAACTGTCCCGTGAGGGATGTTGGTCCCAGTGTCCCGGTCTGACTGTCCCATGAGGGGTGTTGGGCGCTGTGTCCTGGTCTGACTGTCCCGTGAGGGGTGTTGGCCCCAGTGTCCGGTCTGACTGTCCGGTGAGGGGTGCTGTCCCGGTGTCCCAATCTAACTGTCCCGTGAGAGATGTTGGTCCCAGTGTCCCGGTCTGACTGTCCCATGAGTGGTGCTGGTCCTGGTCTGACTGTCCTGTGAGGGGTGCTGTCCCGGTGTCCCGGTCTGACTGTCCCGTGAGGGGTGTTGGTCCCAGTGTCCGGTCTGACTGTTCCGTGAGGGGTGTTGGTCCCAGTGTCCGGTCTGACTGTCCCGTGAGGGGTGTTGGTCCCGGTGTCCTGGTCTGACTGTCCCGTGAGGGGTGTTGTTCCCTGTGTCCATCTGACTGTCCCGTGAGGGGTGTTGGTCCCAGTGTCCGGTCTGACTGTCCCCTGGGTAGTGCTGGTCCCGGTCTGACTGTCCCATGAGTGGTGCTGGTCCTGGTCTGACTGTCCTGTGAGGGGTGCTGTCCCGGTGTCCCGGTCTGACTGTCCCGTGAGGGGTGTTGGTCCCAGTGTCCGGTCTGACTGTTCCGTGAGGGGTGTTGGTCCCAGTGTCCGGTCTGACTGTCCCGTGAGGGGTGTTGGTCCCGGTGTCCTGGTCTGACTGTCCCGTGAGGGGTGTTGGTCCCAGTGTCCGGTCTGACTGTCCCGTAAGGGGTGTTGGTCCCAGTGTCCGGTCTGACTGTCCCGTGAGGGGTGTTGGGCCCTGTGTCCTGGTCTGACTGTCCCGTGAGGGGTGTTGGCCCCAGTGTCCGGTCTGACTGTCCCGTGAGGGGTGCTGTCCCGGTGTCCCAATCTAACTGTCCCGTGAGGGATGTTGGTCCCAGTGTCCCGGTCTGACTGTCCCATGAGTGGTGCTGGTCCTGGTCTGACTGTCCTGTGAGGGGTGCTGTCCCGGTGTCCCGGTCTGACTGTCCCGTGAGGGGTGTTGTTCCCTGTGTCCATCTGACTGTCCCGTGAGGGGTGTTGGTCCCAGTGTCCGGTCTGACTGTCCCCTGGGTAGTGCTGGTCCCGGTCTGACTGTCCCATGAGTGGTGCTGGTCCTGGTCTGACTGTCCTGTGAGGGGTGCTGTCCCGGTGTCCCGGTCTGACTGTCCCGTGAGGGGTGTTGGTCCCAGTGTCCGGTCTGACTGTCCCGTGAGGGGTGTTGGTCCCAGTGTCCGGTCTGACTGTCCCGTGAGGGGTGTTGGTCCCGGTGTCCTGGTCTGACTGTCCCGTGAGGGGTGTTGGTCCCAGTGTCCGGTCTGACTGTCCCGTGAGGGGTGTTGGTCCCAGTGTCCGGTCTGACTGTCCCGTGAGGGGTGTTGGTCCCGGTGTCCTGGTCTGACTGTCCCGTGAGGGGTGTTGGTCCCTGTGTCCGGTCTGACTGTCCCCTGGGTAGTGCTGGTCCCGGTCTGACTGATCCATGAGTGGTGCTGGTCCTGGTGTCCTGGTCTGACCGTCCCCTGCCGTCCCCAGGTGTGAGCAGTTCTCGTTGCTGGGCCTCCGGTGGTACGGCCTGCCTGCTGTGGCCAACATGATGCTGGAGGTGGGGGGGCTGGAGTTCCCGGCTGCCCCCTTCAACGGCTGGTACACTGCTCCCGAGATCAGCGCCCGCAACTTCTGCGACTCCTCCCGCTACGGTCTGCTGAAGGTAAGGACGGTGGCCCAGGATCCGGGGATATTCTGTCTGTACTGGGAATATGCTACCTGTACGGGGCTGCAGGAGAACACTGCCTGTATTGAGAATCAGGAGACAAACTACCTACTCTCCCCTCTCTTCCCCTTCTCTCAGTTGTAGTCACCTCATTCCACCAACAGGGTAAAACAAACATCATTGGTCCCAGATCCCAGATTCACTCCCATCCTTCAACCCTCTCTCCCCTCTTTCCCCACCATCCCTCCACCCTCTTTCCCCACCTTCCCTCCACCCTCTTTCCCCACCCTCCCTCCACCCTCTTTCACCACCTTCCCTCCACCCTCTTTCCCCACCTTCCCTCCACCCTCTTTCCCCACCTTCCTTCCACCCTCTTTCACCACCTTCCTTCCACCCTCTTTCCCCACCATCCCTCCACCCTCTTTCCCCACCTTCCCTCCACCCTCTTTCCCCACCTTCCTTCCACCCTCTTTCACCACCTTCCTTCCACCCTCTTTCACCACCCTCCCTCCACCCTCTTTCCCCACCCTCCCTCCACCCTCCCTCCACCCTCCCTCCACCTTCTTTCCCCACCTTCCCTCCTCCCTCTTTTCCCACCTTCCCTCCAACCTCTTTCACCACCTTCCCTCCAACCTCTTTCCCCACCCTCCCTCCACCCTCTTTCCCCACCTTCCCTCCCCTCTTTCCCCACCTTCCCTCCAACCTCTTTCACCACCTTCCCTCCAACCTCTTTCCCCACCTTCCCTCCAACCTCTTTCCCCACCCTCCCTCCACCCTCTTTCCCCACTTTCCCTCCAACCTCTTTCCCCACCTTCCCTCCCCTCTTTCCCCACCCTCCCTCCCCTCTTTCCCCACTTTCCCTCCAACCTCTTTCCCCACCTTCCCTCCCCTCTTTCCCCACTTTCCCTCCAACCTCTTTCCCCACCTTCCCTCCCCTCTTTCCCCACCCTCCCTCCACCCTCTTTCCCCACCTTTCCTCCACCCTCTTTCACCACCTTTCCTCCACCCTCTTTCCCCACCTTTCCTCCACCGTCTTTCACCACCTTCCCTCCACCCTCTTTCCCCACCTTCCCTCCACCCTCTTTCCCCACCTTCCCTCCACCCTCTTTCCCAACCTTCCCTCCACCCTCTTTCCCCACCCTCCCTCCACCCTCTTTCCCCACCTTCCCTCTTTCCCCACCTTCCTTCCTCCCTCTTTCCCCACCCTCCCTCCACCCTCTTTCCCCACCTACCCTCCCCTCTTTCCCCACCCTCCCTCCACCCTCTTTCCCCACCTACCCTCCCCTCTTTCACCACCTTCCCTCCTCCCTCTTTCCCCACCTTCCCTCCAACCACTTTCACCACCTTCCCTCCAACCTCTTTCCCCACCCTCCCTCCACCCTCTTTCCCCACTTTCCCTCCAACCTCTTTCCCCACCTTCCCTCCAACCTCTTACCCCACCCTCCCTCCACCCTTTTTCCCCACCTTTCCTCCCCTCTTTCCCCACCGTCCCTCCACCCTCTTTCCCCACCTACCCTCCCTTCTTTCACCACCTTCCCTCCACCCTCCTTCCCCCACTCTCTTCAGTCTCCCTGGCCACTTCCTCTCCCCTTCTCTTCTCTTCCTCTCTTCTCTCTCCGCTGCCTTTCTTCCCCCTCCCTTTCCACCCCCTTCCTACCCCTTCTCTCTCGCACACATCCCCCACTCTTCCACTCTCCCCACACCAACAACACCTGATACCAACATTTCTACCCTCTCTTGACAGGAGATTGCGGCCGTGCTGGGACTGGATACCAGGAGCACCCTCTTCCTTTGGAAGGATAAAGCTGCCATCGAAGCCACAGTGGCCGTTCTCTACAGCTTCCAGGTTGTGGGGAAGGGGCCTGACCTGGGGTGGGAGGGGGGAACTGGCTGCCAGGGGAAGGATGACTCTTGTTGGTGGAGTGGCCCAGTGAGGAGACTGACTCTGGGGCTGGGTGTATCTCCCTGGGTTCCCTGACTCTGTGACCGGGTGAATGAGCAGGCAACACCTGTAACTCAGATACTGTCCCCACCCACATCGGGTGATGCCCGGACCCGCGGGAGGGATGGCACTGAGCCTGGGGCTTGTCACTCCACCCACCTCCCACCCCCAGACTACGCTGGGGCAGGGACTCGGTCAGCGGCGTAAGGGTGCTGGGGGGTTGGTGAATGGGACGTCAAATGATGGAGGGGCTGGGACAGGGATGTCAGAGCCTGAGGGAGAGAGAATGCGGAGGAATTGAGGAGATGACTGGCGGGGATGATGGCAGAGCAGAGATGGCTGAAGTTTCTGGGAATAGTTCACAAGACGCAGGATAGATATGTCCCACAGAGGAAGAAGTTCTCAAATGGCAGTGGTCGGCAACTGTGGCTGACAAAGGAAGTTAAGGACTGCATAAAAGCCAAGGAAAGGGCATATAAGGTAGCAAGAGTGAGTGGGAAGTTGGATGATTGGGAAGCTTTTAAAATCCAATAGAAGGCAACTAAAAAATTGATTAAAAAAAGGGAAAAGATGCAATATCAGGGCAAACTAACCAATAATATAAAGCCTGATACTAAAAGTTTTTTCAGTTATATAAAGGGTAAAAAGGAGGTGAGACCACTGGAAAATTACGCTGCTGAGGGAGTAATGGGGACAAAGAAATGGCAGATGAATTTAATGGGTACTTTGAATCAGTCTTCACTGCAGAAGACACCAGCAGTGTGCCAGACGTCTGTGAGTGTCAGGGAGCAGGAAGACATTGCTATTACAAAGGGAAAAGTGCTAGGCAAGTTCAAAGGTCTTAAGGTGGATAAATCACCTGGACTAGATGGACTACATCCCAGAGTCCTGAGAGAGGTTGCTGAAGAGATAACAGATACATTGGTCATGATCTGCCAAGAATCACTTGATTCTGGCTTGGTCCTGGAGGACTGGAAAATTGCAAATGTCACTTCACTCATTAAGAAGGGAGGAAGGCAAAAGAAAGGAAATTATAGGCCAGTTAGCCTAACCTCAGTGGTTGGTAAAGTGTTGGAGTCTATTATTAAGGATGAGGAAACTAATGATAAAATAAGCCAAAGTCAGCATTATTTCTGTAAAGCGAAATCTTGCCTAAAAAGATCTGTTAGAATTCTTTGAGGAAGTGACAAACAGGGTGGACAAAGGAGAGGCAGTGAATGTCACTTACTTGGATTTTCTGAAGGTGTTTGATAAGGTGCCACACATGAGGCTGCTTAACAAAATTACAGGAAAGATACTGGCATGGATAGAGGAATGGCTGACAGGCAGGAGACAGCAAGCAGGAGTAAAAGGGTCATTCTCTGGTTGGCTGCCAGTGACCAGCGTTCCTCAGGGGTCGGTATTGGGTCTGCTAATTTTCACATTGTGTGTCAGTGATTTCGATAATGGAATTGATAGCCTTGCGGCGAAGTTTGCGGATGATATGAAGAGAGGTGGAGGGGTAGGTAGTGCTGAGGAAGCAATGTGATTGCAGCAGGACTTAGACAAAGAATGGGCAAAAAAGTGGCAGATGGAATACAGTGCTGGGAAATGTTTGACAATGCATTTTGGTAAAAGGAACAATAATGCAGACTATTATCTAAATGGGGAGAAGGTTCAAACATCAGAGGTGCAGAGGGACTTAGGAGTCCTTGTGCAAGACTCCCAGAAGGTTAATTTACAGGTTGAGACTGTGGTAAAGAAGGCAAATGCAATGTTGGCATTTATTGAACTATTTATGGTTCTATTACTATTTATTATTTATGGAGCAACTGTAATGAAAACCAATTTCCCCCGGGATCAATAAAGGATGACTATGACTATTTCAAGGGGAATAGAATATAAAAGCAAAGAGATAATGCTGAGGCTTTATAAGACACTAGTCAGGCCTCACGTAGAGTATTGTCAACAGTTTTGGGCCCAATATCTCAGAAAGGGTGTGTTGTCATTGGAGAGTCCAGAGGAGGTTCACGAGGATGATTCCAGGAATGAAGGGGTTAACATATGAGGAGCGTTTGGCAGCTTTGAGCCTGTACTCACTGGAATTTAGAAGAATGCACGGGGATCTCACTGAAACCTTCCGAATGTTGAAAGGACTAGATAGGGTGGATGTGGGGAGGATATTTCCGATGGTGGAGGTATCCAGAACAGCCTCAAAATTAAGGGGCGGCCCTTTAGAACAGAGGTAAGCAAGAATTTTTTTAGCCAGAGAGTAGTAAATCTGTGGAATGCGCTGCCACGGACTGCAGTGGAGGCAATGTCTGTGCGTATATTGAAGGCGGAAGTTGATTGTTTTCTGATCGGTCAGGGCATCAAAGAATTTGGCGAGAAGGCAGGTGTATGGGGTTGAGTGGGATCCAGCATCAGCCATGATGAAATGGTGGAACAGACTTGATGGGCTGAATGGCCTAGTTCTGCTCCTGTGTCTTATGTTATTACGGACTGGAAGCCGCTGAAATCAACACTGAGTAATGGAGCAGGGGGAGATAATGTGTGGGTGATTGGGGGGGGGGGAGTGAGTTCAGAATGTGGGGGGGGGGGATGTGGAGGGGGATAGAAAAGATTTCAACAAGCAAATCTTCCCACAGGAAGTGTGGGGCTGCCCCAGTGCAGGAGGGCAGGTGTGTCTGGACAGGTGTCCTCAGTGAGTGGGTGTCAGGGTAAAAAGGGCTTGGCACTGACTCAGGTGACCACCCAGAGATCCCCCACCTCCACTTTGTCCCTCCTCCCTACCTTAATAGGAAACTTACACTCTTGTCCTCGAGCTGTAACGTGTTCCTTGTACAAACTTGTTCTGCTCTGTAATATGGTCGGCACTTTAACAACCTACGTTGTGATAGAGTGCACTGTAAACAGGTATATGGACAAATTTAAGGTGGGGGGTTATATGGGAGGCAGAGTTTAAGGGTCGGCACAACATTGTGGGCCGAAGGGCCTGTACTGTGCTGTACTGTTCTATGTTCTATGTAACATGGTATACACTGTAGTGGATTGCACTGTAATGGATTTCAGACTTATAAACCTCACTGTAGTGGTGTGCATGGTAATGGACTGCACTATAATGTACTGCATTGTAACAGACTGCACTATAATGTACTGCATTGTAACAGACTGCACTGTAATGTACTGCATTGTAACAGACTGCACTGCAATGGACTGCACTATAATGGGCTACATTGTAACAGACTATACTGTAATGTACTGCATTGTAACAGACTGCACTGTAATAGACTGCATTGTAACAGACTGCACTGTAATCGACTGCATTGTAACAGACTGCACTGTATTGTGGTCAGCCATGTAACGGTGATAAGTTTTGTACTCTCCCATACACAGCGGGCGAAAGTGACGATCGTCGATCATCACACCATCACCGAGTCCTTCATGAAGCACCTGGAGAGCGAGCAGCGGCTGCGTGGGGGTTGTCCCACTGACTGGGTCTGGGTTGTCCCACCCATATCTGGCAGCCTGACCCCCGTATTTCACCAGGAATTCCTCAACTATAACCTGTCACCTTCCTTCTCCTACCAGGTAACCCTTCCCCGTTCATCCAAACCCTCCCCGCCCCCGCCCGCCGTTCCCTCCCTCCACCTTTCCCAGAACCCCCTCACCCCAGAAAACCTTCTCCCCATACCTCTCCCAAAACCACCCCGACCCTTCCCTGACCTCCATTGTGCCCCCCCCCACCCCGAACTCCCATACCCCTCCGACCCCTGATCCGGTGCAGTTCAGTGAGTACCGGTTGCAGTCGTGTGTCAGAGGTGTGCTGGGGATGGGTCTGGGTGCCAGGTGAGTGCAGGAGTGGCTGAGGGGACTGTGTGAGTCAGGGACAGAGATGGTCTCTCTTGCCTGGTCACTCTGCTCTGTCAGCCAGAACACCCACCCACCAGTCTGTGAGCAGCTCCCCACTGGTCTGTATCCAGTCCCCCCACTCTGTCTTGGTACTGGAGACAAGACTGGCAGGTGCCCCGGACACTGGTGACGAGTAGTTGCACCTTGAACAATGGTGACCATTGGTGCACACCCCTGGACACTGGCAACCACTGGCAGTTGCCCCAGACCCTGGTGACCATTGGCACATGCCCTAAGTCTAGACCCTTGTGGACACAGACACGTGCCCTGGACACCGGTGGCCACTGGCATGCATCCTGGGGTACTGGCCGCCACTGAAACACTGACAACCACTGGCACACACTCTGGACATTGGCAAACACGGGTGCACACTCCCGGCATTGGCCACCGCTGGCACGTTCTCCCCGAGCACTGGGTGATGGGCTGGTGTTTCTCCGGTGTTGCAGACGGATGCCTGGCGGACACACAAGTGGAACAACGGGATTTCTGTCAAACGCAAGACCATCGGATTCAAGGAGCTGGCAAAGTAAGTACATTGGTGAGTGGGGAGGAAGGCGTGGGGTACCTGGGCAGGGGTAGTGAGCAGGTGTTCTGGGGCACTGTAGAGGTCGGCACAAACAGGGTCCGGGACAAAGGACCTGGGACCACCTTGATGCTGGGGACCAACCATCTCCCACTGATGTTGGGAGAATTACCCTACCTCCCAGTGGCCCGGAACCCCACTGACCACCATCACAGGAGGACGGCAGGGGCTGGAGATCCCGTGGCGAGCAGCTCCACTCCCCACGTCCCAGGGCAATGCCCATGTCTGCACAAGTCCAAAGTGTAGTGGGTCGGGGAAGGTGCCTCCAACATCTCTCCAGTAGCTTCCACACCATTTGGAGCAAATCAGTTCCCTGACCACCCGCACCCCCTAAACGCTCCCTCCCTCCACCACTAGCATATATTGAGTACAGTGGGCATTGTCCCCAGACTGCACTGCAGTTACCTGCCCAAGTGATAGTGCCAGAATCTCCCAACCCTCACAGCTGTCCCACCAGGAAGGATGAGAGCAGCAGGGGAACACAACCTTTGGATTCCCCTCTGCTGCATACACCACCCTGACTTGGATGTGCTTCAGTGCCTGACATACTGTGGAATCATTGTATCTGTTCGTTGAGACATCTCGGCCAGGATATGATAAAGGAGAAGATGCTGGGAAAGCTGAAAGATATGAAGGTGGATAAGCCTCCTGGACCAGGGTTCAAAAGAGGTAGATGAAGAGATCGTTAAGGCATTAGTATTGATCTTCCACGAGTCACTAGGTTCTGGAATGGTTCCTGAAAATCACAAATGTAACAGCACTCTTTACGAAGGAAGAGAGTCAAAAGACAGAAAACTATAGGCCAGTTTGCCTGACTTCAGTGGTGGGCAAGATGTTAGAGTCCATTATTAAGGATGAAGTTTTGGATACTTGGAGGCACATGGCAATGTAGGTCGAATGGTTTCTTAGGCAGAGATCTTGCCTGAGCAAATGTGTTGGAAGTCTTTGAGGAAATCGCTGGCAGGATAGACAAAGGAGAGTCAGTGGCTTTTCAGAAGGCCTTTCACAAAACGTTGCAGATGAGACTCTTAAGCAAGATAGGAGCCAATAATATTAGAGGAAATATACCAGAGTGGACAGAAGGTTGGCTGACTGGCAGGAGGCAAGCAGTGGGAATAAAAAGGGCCTTTTCTGAATGGTTGCCGGTGACTACTGGTGTTCCGCGGGGGGCATGTTTGAGTTGCTACTTTTCACTTTAAATATCAGCAGTCTGGATGATGGAATTGATGGCTTTGCAGATGATAGATTGAGAGGCAGGTAATGTTGAGGAAGCAGAAGGACTTGGTCTGGATTAGGAGAATGATCAAGGTGACAGTTTAAGTTTATTGTCTAACACACCTAAGCTTACGTATACAGATAAACGGAGCACTGGTCCTCTGGAGTGAAGGTGTAGAACACAGCAGATATAGTCAAGATGCAGTATATACAGTTACGATAAAGCACAAAACAGTCACAACATACCATTAACACCCCCTGAGTGGCATGCTGTGCAGACTGACGGTGAATGGAATGTTATCCTGGAGCCATGTTTCTGTAAGAATAACCACATAACAGTTCCTCATCTTGCGCTGGGTCACTTGCAGATGATGGTAATCCGGTTAGTTTTCCAGAGATGTAGCAGAGTGGTGTTGGGAATTGTGTGGTTGTGCACTTTTGGTAGAAGTTATAAAGGTGTAGGTTATTTTCTAAATAGGGAGTTAATTCCAAAATTGGAGGTGCAAATGGACTTGGAAGTACGAGTGTAGGGTACCCTAAATTTTAAATTATAGGTTGAGTCGATAGTGAGGAAGGCAAATGCAATGTTAACATTCCTTTCAAGAGAACTAGAATATAAAAGCAAAGATGCAATGCTGAGGCTCTGGTCAGACCACATTTGGAGTATTGTGAACAGTCCTGAGCTGCATGTATAATCTAGGATGTGCTGGCATCGGACAGTCTGGAGGTTGTCGAGGAGAATGATCCTGGAAATGACAGGGTTAATGTGTGAAGAGCATTTGATGGCTCTGGGACTGTACTCACTGGAGTTCAGAAGAGTGAGTGTGGGGAAGGGTGATCTCATTGAAACCTGTTGGATATTGAATGGCCTAGATAGGGTGGACGTGGAGAGGATGCTTCCAATAGTGGGGAAGGCTAGGACCAAAGGGCAGAGCCTCAGAATTGAAGGACATCTATTTAGAACAGAGATGGGGAGGAATTTATTAAGCCAGAGGCCGGTGAATCTGTGGAATTCATTGACAGATGGCTCTGGTGGCCAAGTCATTGGATATATTTAAAGCGGAGGTTGATAATTTCTTGATCAGTAAGGGCATCACAGGTTATGGTGTGAAGGCAGGAGAGTGGTTGAGAGGGAGAATAAATCATCCATGGTCGAATGGTGGAGCAGACGTGATGGCTGAATAGCCTAATGGCTTATGGTCATGGTGGTTCCAGACTGCTGATGGATGGTGGCCCTGGTGCTGCTGGTCCTTCTAGGTCCTGCTGGTGTTGAACACTCCCTGCTGGTGTTGAACGCTCCCTGCTGGTATTGAACGCTCACTGCTCTCTGCTCCTTTCTCCACCTTCAGAGCGGTGGAGTTCTCTACCAAGCTGATGGCCCAGGCCCTAGCTCGGCGAGTCAAGGTGACCATTCTGTATGCCACTGAGACCGGGAAATCTGAGACCCTGGCCAGGAAACTCTGTGACATCTTTCGCAAGGTCTTCAATCCAAAGGTGAGGGTCGGTGGGCAGGGAACAGCCCCGTGTAAGTACAGGTTGGGACCCAGTGCATGTTGTGTGTGAGTACAGGGCAGGACTGTGGATGGGATGTGAGTGGGTATAAAGTGGGACTGTGTACAGGTTGTGTGTTGGTACAGTGTGGGACTGTGTACAGATTGTGTGTGGGTATAGGGTGGGACTGTGTACGGGTTGTGTGTTGGTACAGGGTGGGACTTTGTTCGGATTATGTGTGGGTACAGAGTGGGACTGTGTACGTGTTGTGTGTGGGTACAGGGAGATGCTGTGTACGAGTTGTGCATTGGTATGGGATGGGATTGTGCACGGGTTGTATGTGGGTACAGAGTCAGACTGTGTACGGGTTGTGCATGGGTACAGGATGGGACTGCGTACGGGTTGTGCGTGGGTACAGGATGGGACCGTGTACCGGTTGTGCGTGGGTACAGGATGGGACTGTGTACCGATTGTGCGTGGGTACAGGATGGGACGGTGTACAGGTTGTGCGTGGGTACAGGATGGGACCGTGTACCGGTTGTGCGTGGGTACAGGATGGGACTGTGTACCGATTGTGCGTGGGTACAGGATGGGACGGTGTACAGGTTGTGCGTGGGTACAGGATGGGACTGCGTACGGGTTGTGCGTGGGTACAGGATGGGACTGCGTACGGTTTGTGCGTGGGTACAGGATGGGACTGCGTACGGGTTGTGCGTGGGTACAGGATGGGACTGCGTACGGGTTGTGCGTGGGTACAGGATGGGACTGTGTACTGGTTGTGCGTGGGTACAGGATGGGACTGTGTACCGATTGTGCGTGGGTACAGGATGGGACGGTGTACAGGTTGTGCGTGGGTACAGGATGGGACGGTGTACCGGTTGTGTGTGGGTACAGGATGGGACTGCGTATGGGTTGTGCGTGGGTACAGGATGGGACTGCGTATGGTTTGTGCGTGGGTACAGGATGGGACTGTGTACGGGTTGTGCATGGGTATAGGATGGGACGGTGTACGGGTTGTGCGTGGGTACAGGATGGGACGGTGTACGGGTTGTGCGTGGGTACAGGATGGGACGGTGTACGGGTTGTGTGTGGGTACAGGATGGGACGGTGTACGGGTTGTGCGTGGGTACAGGATGGGACTGCGTATGGGTTGTGCGTGGGTACAGGATGGGACTGCGTACGGTTTGTGCGTGGGTACAGGATGGGACTGTGTACGGGTTGTGCGTGGGTACAGGATGGGACTGTGTACGGGTTGTGCGTGGGTACAGGATGGGACTGTGTACGGGTTGTGCGTGGGTACAGGATGGGACTGTGTACCGGTTGTGCGTGGGTACAGGATGGGATTGTGTACGGGTTGTGCGTGGGTACAGGATGGGACTGTGTACCGGTTGTGCATGGGTACAGGATGGGACTATGTACCGATTGTGCGTGGGTACAGGATGGGACGGTGTACAGGTTGTGCGTGGGTACAGGATGGGACGGTGTACGGGTTGTGTGTGGGTACAGGATGGGACTGCGTACGGGTTGTGCGTGGGTACAGGATGGGACTGCGTACGGGTTGTGCGTGGGTACAGGATGGGACAGTGTACGGGTTGTGCGTGGGTACAGGATGGGACTGTGTATGGTTTGTGCGTGGGTACAGGATGGGACTGTGTACGCAATGTGTATAAGTGCAGGATTTTGGACCAAGGGTTATGGTGAGGGCTTCACTTGTTACTCAGGGGTGTGAAGGTGCTGGGATGTCAGGATTGCAACCAGACATCCTTTATATGGCTTCTACTGACTTTGGGGCTGGAGGGATAATTTTTCAGAGGGAGAGGGAAGAGGATGGTGCGATGGAGAGAGACTGATGAAGGTGTGAGAGACAAGGAAGAGGTGTATATTGGGTTGTAAGCTGGTGTTTAACTCCCTACCCCCTCCCCATTCCTCCCCGCCTGTCTCAACGCCCCTCCGCCTGTCCCAAACTCCCCAGCTCTCACACTGTGCCCTGCCTGCCTCACCCCTCACAGTTACTGCGGATGGACGAGTACGATGTTGTCAGCCTGGAACACGAATCCTTGGTGCTGGTGGTGGCGAGCACATTTGGGAATGGAGACCCACCAGAGAATGGAGAGGTACAGAGAACATCCGAACCCCATAACGGGGTGGGAAATCGGTCCCATAACAGATAAACAGCGGTACACACGATCCCTGTATACCAATCCATTGGCTGGGTGGATGGTCACACACTGGGAACGAGGTGATCACACCTCTGCTTAAACTGCCTCATGTAGTGGGACAAACTGAACTGGGAATGGAGAGGCTAACACCCCCAATCCATGGGTGGGACATCAGACTGTTGCATCAGATGGGTACAGACACACACCCTCTGCCTCCCCAATCCATCCGTCTGTGATAAGGTCACCCTCTGCCTCCCTGGTCCACTGGGCTGTGATAGGGTCACCCTCTGCCTCCCTGGTCCATCGGGCTGTGGTAGGGTCACACACTGTCTCACTGATCCATCAGTCTGTGATAGGGTCACCCTCTGCCTCCCCAATCCATCCGTCTGTGATAAGGTCATACACTGTCTCACTGATCCAGCAGTCTGTGGTAGGGTCACCCTCTGCCTCCCTGGTCCATCGGGCTGGGGTAGGGTCACCCTCTGCCTCCCTGGTCCATCGGGCTGCGGTAGGGTCACCCTCTGCCTCCCTGGTCCATCGGGCTGCGGTAGGGTCACCCTCTGCCTCCCTGGTCCATCGGGCTGCGGTAGGGTCACACACTGGCTTTACATGTCCACAGCAGGAGCGTGGTGGGTCTTGCCATGGGATGGGTGCTGGAGCTGCCCATGAACTAACCCGCTGTTGGTTTTCCAGGCCTTTGCTGACCTTTTGATGAAAATGACTCACCCTGACTCCAGCCCGACACAGTACAGGTTAGTTACCCCGGTGGTGAGTCTTGCCGACCACATCTTACTTCTTCAATCCAAAAGTCGAGAGGGCAGAGCTTTGGAACGGGTACATGGTTAATGGGGAACGGGTACACGGGGAGTGGGAAACGGGTACACGGGGA
The DNA here is from genome assembly GCF_963921235.1 of Mobula hypostoma. NCBI lineage: Eukaryota > Metazoa > Chordata > Chondrichthyes > Myliobatiformes > Myliobatidae > Mobula > Mobula hypostoma. The sequence goes on from NC_086101.1 coordinate 32,162,130, forward strand.
GTGGGGAAATGGGTACACGGGGAGTGGGAAACGGGTACACGGGGAGTGGGGAAACGGGTACACGGGGAGTGGGAAACGGGTACACGGGGAGTGGGGAAATGGGTACACGGGGAGTGGGAAACGGGTACACGGGGAGTAGGGATTGGGTACACGGGGAGTGGGAAACGGGTACATGGGGAGCGGGGAAACGGGTACACGGGGAGTAGGGAATGGGTACATGGGAGTGGGGAAACGGGTACACGGGGAGTGGGGAACGGGTACAGGGGAGTGGGGAAATGGGTAAACGGGGAGTGGGGAATGGGTACACGGAGTGGGGAACGGGTACACGGGGAGTGGGGAACGGGTACAGGGGAGCGGGGAAATGGGTACACGGGGAGTGGGGAATGGGTACACGGGGAGTGGGGAATGGGTACATGGGGAGTGGGGAAACGGGTACATGGGGAGTGGGAAACGAGTACATGGGGAGTGGGAAACGGGTACATGGGGAGTGGGGAAATGGGTACACGGGGAGTGGGGAAACGGGTACATGGGGAGTGGGGAAATGGGTACATGGGGAGTGGGGAAATAGCTAAACGGGGAGTGGGGAAACGGGTACACGGGGAGTGGGGAAACGGGTACACGGTGATGGGAAATGGGTATACGGTGAATGGGAAATGGGTACACAGGGAGTGGGGAACATGGGAGTGTGCTCTGACAGGATTGGGGATCAGAGGAGGTTTGGGTCCTGTACCTGGTGTCTGTGATCTGACAGGATTGGGGATCGGAGGAGGTTTGGGTCCTGTACCTGATGTCTGTGATCTGACAGGATTGGGGATCAGAGGAGGTTTGGGTCCTGTACCTGGTGTCTGTGATCTGACAGGATTGGGGATTAGAGGAGGTTTGGGTCCTGTACCTGGTGTCTGTGATCTGACAGTGAAGGGGATCGGAGGAGGTTTGGGTGCTGTACCTGGTGTCTGTGGTCTGACAGGGATGGGGATCGGAGCAGGGTTGGGTCCTGTACCTGATGTCTGCTCTGACTGTGATGGATCTCTGTTTTAGGAGCTACAAAGCCCGGTTCAACAGTCTGTCCGACGATGAGTTTGAAGCGTTCAGTGAGAT
>NC_086101.1:32168227-32343227 GCF_963921235.1 Mobula hypostoma
GGCTCGAAGGGCTGTGCTGCATTTCAATCAATAGAAGTATGTGAGGTCACACTGCAGTTCTACAGGACACTAGTGAGGCCCCACTCGGAATTTTGTGTTCAGTATTGGCCAGCCTGCCAGAGGAAGGATGTTATTCAAGTGGAAAGGGTGCCTCAGGAAGCTGGCAGAATTCCAGGGACTGAGTTTGGGGGACAGGTGGGACAGCCTGGGTTTTCACTCCTTGGAGTACAGGAGACTGAGAAGTGATGTTGTAGAAGTGCATAAAATCATGAGGGCACAGATACGCTGAATCAACTCAGTCTTTTTCCCAGGGTTGGCGAATCAAAATCTATAGGATGTAGATTTAAGATGAGAGGGGAAACATTTAATAGGACATTGAGGGGCAATTTGCTTGTCCGTAGATAGTGGTCTGTATCCAGAATGAGCTGCCAGAGGAAGGGTGCTGGAACAGTACAGGACCTGCTCCTACAGCCCTACAATGCTGTATCAAACAAATTAGTAATCAAGCCCAAACTACATGCAGGGCTGTCCAGAGTTCATGTCGACCTGCCACTGTGCAACGTTGCAGCATCAGATATCAAACTTTATACTCCATAACCTGACCCATGTAGACAAGCAGGTCGAACATCTCCTTCACCACTCTATCCTCCGGTGTTGTCACCATCAGACTGAACACCTTCACCACTCTATTCTCCGGTGTTGTCACTGTCAAACTGAACACCTTCACCACTCTATCCTCTGGTGTTGTCACCATCAGACTGAACATCTCCTTCACCACTCTATCCTCCGGTGTTGTCACCGTCAGACTGAACACCTTCACCACTCTATCCTCCGGTGTTGTCACCGTCAGACTGAACACCTTCACCACTCTATCCTCTGGTATTGTCACCATCAGACTGAACATCTCCTTCACCACTCTATCCTCCGGTGTAGTCACCGTCAGACTGAACACCTTCACCACTCTATCCTCTGGTGTAGTCACCGTCAGAATGAACACCTTCACCACTCTATCCTCTGGTATTGTCACCGTCAGACTGAACACCTTCACCACTCTATCCTCCCGTGTTGTCACCGTCAGACTGAACACCTTCACCACTCTATCCTCCGGTGTTGTCACCGTCAGACTGAACACCTTCACCACTCTATTCTCCGGTGTTGTCACCATCAGACTGAACACCTTCAGCACTCTATTCTCCGGTGTTGTCATCATCAGACTGAACACCTTCACCACTCTATCCTCCGGTGTTGTCACTGTCAGACTGAACACCTTCACCACTCTATCCTCCGGTGTTGTCACCGTCAGACTGAACATTTCCTTCACCACTCTATCCTCCGGTGTTGTCACTGTCAGACTGAACACCTTCACCACTCTATCCTCCGGTGTTGTCAGTGTCAGACTGAACACCTTCACCACTCTATCCTCCGGTGTTGTCACTGTCAGACTGAACACCTTCACCACTCTATCCTCCGGTGTTGTCACTGTCAGACTGAACATCTCCTTCACCACTCTATCCTCCGGTGTTGTCACCGTCAGACTGAACACCTTCACCACTCTATCCTCCGGTGTTGTCACTGTCAGACTGAACACCTTCACCACTCTATCCTCCGGTGTTGTCACTGTCAGACTGAACATCTCCTTCACCACTCTATCCTCCGGTGTTGTCAGTGTCAGACTGAACTCCTTCACCACTCTATTCTCCGGTGTTGTCACCGTCAGACTGAACTCCTTCACCACTCTATCCTCCGGTGTTGTCACTGTCAGACTGAACACCTTCACCACTCTATCCTCCGGTGTTGTCACCGTCAGACTGAACACCTTCACCACTCTATCCTCCGGTGTTGTCACCGTCAGACTGAACACCTTCACCACTCTATCCTCCGGTGTTGTCACCGTCAGACTGAACACCTTCACCACTCTATCCTCCGGTGTTGTCACCGTCAGACTGAACACCTTCACCACTCTATCCTCCGGTGTTGTCACTGTCAGACTGAACACCTTCACCACTCTATCCTCCGGTGTTGTCACTGTCAGACTGAACATCTCCTTCACCACTCTATCCTCCGGTGTTGTCAGTGTCAGACTGAACACCTTCACCACTCTATCCTCCGGTGTTGTCACCGTCAGACTGAACACCTTCACCACTCTATCCTCTGGTGTTGTCACCGTCAGACTGAACACCTTCAGCACTCTATCCTCCGGTGTTGTCACCGTCAGACTGAACACCTTCACCACTCTATCCTCCGGTGTTGTCACTGTCAGACTGAACATCTCCTTCACCACTCTATCCTCCGGTGTTGTCACTGTCAGACTGAACACCTTCACCACTCTATCCTCCGGTGTTGTCACCGTCAGACTGAACACCTTCACCACTCTATCCTCCGGTGTTGTCACTGTCAGACTGAACATCTCCTTCACCACTCCATACTCCGGTGTTGTCAGTGTCAGACTGAACACCTTCACCACTCTATCCTCTGGTGTTGTCATTATCAGACTGAACACCTTCACCACTCTATCCTCCGGTGTTGTCACCGTCAGACTGAACATCTCCTTCACCACTCTATCCTCCGGTGTTGTCACCGTCAGAATGAACACCTTCACCACTCTATCCTCCGATGTTGTCAGTGTCAGACTGAACACCTTCACCACTCTATCCTCCGGTGTTGTCACCGTCAGACTGAACACCTTCACCACTCTATCCTCCGGTGTTGTCAGTGTCAGACTGAACACCTTCACCACTCTATCCTCCGGTGTTGTCAGTGTCAGACTGAACACCTTCACCACTCTATCCTCCGGTGTTGTCACTGTCAGACTGAACACCTTCACCACTCTATCCTCTGGTGTTGTCAGTGTCAGACTGAACACCTTCACCACTCTATCCTCCGGTGTTGTCACTGTCAGACTGAACACCTTCACCACTCTATCCTCCGGTGTTGTCAGTGTCAGACTGAACACCTTCACCACTCTATCCTCCGGTGTTGTCACTGTCAGACTGAACTCCTTCACCACTCTATCCTCCGGTGTTGTCAGTGTCAGACTGAACACCTTCACCACTCTATCCTCCGGTGTTGTCACCGTCAGAATGAACATCTCCTTCACCACTCTATCCTCCGGTGTTGTCACCGTCAGGCTGAACACCTTCACCACTCTATCCTCTGGTGTTGTCACCGTCAGACTGAACACCTTCAGCACTCTATCCTCCGGTGTTGTCACTGTCAGACTGAACACCTTCACCACACTATCCTCCGGTGTTGTCACTGTCAGACTGAACACCTTCACCAGTCTATCCTCCGGTGTTGTCACTGTCAGACTGAACATCTCCTTCACCACTCTATCCTCTGGTGTTGTCACCGTCAGACTGAACATTTCCTTCACCACTCTATCCTCCCGTGTTGTCACCGTCACACTGAACACCTTCACCACTCTATCCTCCGGTGTTGTCAGTGTCAGACTGAACACCTTCACCACTCTATCCTCCGGTGTTGTCAGTGTCAGACTGAACACCTTCACCACTCTATCCTCCGGTGTTGTCACCGTCAGAATGAACACCTTCACCACTCTATCCTCCGGTGTTGTCACCGTCAGACTGAACATCTCCTTCACCACTCTATCCTCCGGTGTTGTCAGTGTCAGACTGAACACCTTCACCACTCTATCCTCCGGTGTTGTCACCGTCAGACTGAACATCTCCTTCACCACTCTATCCTCCGGTGTTGTCACTGTCAGACTGAACACCTTCACCACACTATCCTCCGGTGTTGTCACCGTCAGACTGAACACCTTCTCCACTCTATCCTCCGGTGTTGTCACCGTCAGACTGAACATTTCCTTCACCACTCTATCCTCCGGTGTTGTCACTGTCACACTGAACTCCTGCACCACTCTATCCTCTGGTGTTGTCACTGTCAGACTGAACACCTTCAGCACTCTATTCTCCGGTGTTGTCACTGTCAGACTGAACACCTTCACCACTCTATCCTCTGGTGTTGTCACTGTCAGACTGAACACCTTCACCACTCTATCCTCTGGTGTTGTCACTGTCAGACTGAACACCTTCACCACTCTATCCTCCGGTGTTGTCACGGTCAGACTGAACACCTTCAGCACTCTATCCTCCGGTGTTGTCACGGTCAGACTGAACACCTTCACCACTCTATCCTCCTGTGTTGTCACGGTCAGACTGAACACCTTCAGCATTCTATCCTCCGGTGTTGTCACTGTCAGAAAGAACACGTCCTTCAGCACTCTATCCTCCGGTGTTGTCACCGTCAGACTGAACACGTTCAGCACTCTATCCTCCGGTGTTGTGACTGTCAGACTGAACACATTCACCACACTATCCTCCGGTGTTGTCACTGTCAGACTGAACACCTTCACCAGTCTATCCTCCGGTGTTGTCACTGTCAGACTGAACATCTCCTTCACCACTCTATCCTCCGGTGTTGTCATCATCAGACTGAACACCTTCAGCACTCTATCCTCCGGTGTTGTCATCATCAGACTGAACACCTTCACCACTCTATTCTCCGGTGTAGTCACCGTCAGACTGAACACATTCACCACTCTATCCTCCGGTGTTGTCACCGTCAGACTGAACATCTCCTTCACCACTCTCTCCTCCGGTGTTGTCACTGTCAGAACGAACACCTTCACCACTCTATCCTCTGGTGTTGTCACTGTCAGACTGAACACCTTCACCACTCTATCCTCCGGTGTTGTCAGTGTCAGACTGAACACCTTCACCACTCTATCCTCCGGTGTTGTCACCGTCAGGCTGAACACCTTCACCACTCTATCCTCCGGTGTTGTCACCGTCAGACTGAACATCTCCTTCACCACTCTATCCTCCGGTGTTGTCACCGTCAGACTGAACACCTTCACCACTCTATCCTCCGGTGTTGTCACCGTCAGACTGAACACCTTCACCACTCTATCCTCCGGTGTTGTCACTGTCAGACTGAACATCTCCTTCACCACTCTATCCTCCGGTGTTGTCACCGTCAGACTGAACACCTTCACCACTCTATCCTCTGGTGTTGTCACCGTCAGACTGAACACCTTCACCACTCTATCCTCCGGTGTTGTCACCGTCAGACTGAACACCTTCACCACTCTATCCTCCGGTGTTGTCACCGTCAGACTGAACACCTTCACCACTCTATCCTCCGGTGTTGTCACCGTCAGACTGAACACCTTCACCACTCTATCCTCCGGTGTTGTCACCGTCAGACTGAACACCTTCACCACTCTATCCTCCGGTGTTGTCACCGTCAGACTGAACACCTTCACCACTCTATCCTCCGGTGTTGTCACTGTCAGACTGAACACCTTCACCACTCTATCCTCCGGTGTTGTCACCGTCAGACTGAACACCTTCACCACTCTATCCTCCGGTGTTGTCACCGTCAGACTGAACACCTTCACCACTCTATCCTCCGGTGTTGTCAGTGTCAGACTGAACACCTTCACCACTCTATCCTCTGGTGTTGTCATTGTCAGACTGAACACCTTCACCACTCTATCCTCCGGTGTTGTCACTGTCAGACTGAACATCTCCTTCACCACTCTATCCTCCGGTGTTGTCACCGTCAGACTGAACACCTTCACCACTCTATCCTCCGGTGTTGTCACTGTCAGACTGAACACCTTCACCACTCTATCCTCCGGTGTTGTCACTGTCAGACTGAACATCTCCTTCACCACTCTATCCTCCGGTGTTGTCAGTGTCAGACTGAACACCTTCACCACTCTATCCTCCGGTGTTGTCACCGTCAGACTGAACACCTTCACCACTCTATCCTCCGGTGTTGTCACCGTCAGACTGAACACCTTCACCACTCTATCCTCCGGTGTTGTCACCGTCAGACTGAACATCTCCTTCACCACTCTATCCTCCGGTGTTGTCACTGTCAGACTGAACACCTTCACCACTCTATCCTCCGGTGTTGTCACTGTCAGACTGAACATCTCCTTCACCACTCTATCCTCCGGTGTTGTCACCGTCAGACTGAACACCTTCACCACTCTATCCTCCGGTGTTGTCACCGTCAGACTGAACATCTCCTTCACCACTCTATCCTCTGGTGTTGTCACCGTCAGACTGAACACCTTCACCACTCTATCCTCCGGTGTTGTCACTGTCAGACTGAACACCTTCACCACTCTATCCTCCGGTGTTGTCACTGTCAGACTGAACATCTCCTTCACCACTCTATCCTCCGGTGTTGTCACCGTCAGACTGAACACCTTCACCACTCTATCCTCCGGTGTTGTCACCGTCAGACTGAACACCTTCACCACTCTATCCTCCGGTGTTGTCACCGTCAGACTGAACATCTCCTTCACCACTCTATCCTCCGGTGTTGTCACTGTCAGACTGAACACCTTCACCACTCTATCCTCCGGTGTTGTCACTGTCAGACTGAACACCTTCACCACTCTATCCTCCGGTGTTGTCACCGTCAGACTGAACACCTTCACCACTCTATCCTCCGGTGTTGTCACCGTCAGACTGAACATCTCCTTCACCACTCTATCCTCCGGTGTTGTCACCGTCAGACTGAACACCTTCACCACTCTATCCTCCGGTGTTGTCACTGTCAGACTGAACACCTTCACCACTCTATCCTCCGGTGTTGTCACTGTCAGACTGAACACCTTCACCACTCTATCCTCCGGTGTTGTCACTGTCAGACTGAACACCTTCACCACTCTATCCTCCGGTGTTGTCACCGTCAGACTGAACACCTTCACCACTCTATCCTCCGGTGTTGTCAGTGTCAGACTGAACACCTTCACCACTCTATCCTCCGGTGTTGTCACTGTCAGACTGAACTCCTTCACCACTCTATCCTCCGGTGTTGTCAGTGTCAGACTGAACACCTTCACCACTCTATCCTCCGGTGTTGTCACCGTCAGACTGAACATCTCCTTCACCACTCTATCCTCCGGTGTTGTCACCGTCAGGCTGAACACCTTCACCACTCTATCCTCTGGTGTTGTCACCGTCAGACTGAACACCTTCAGCACTCTATCCTCCGGTGTTGTCACTGTCAGACTGAACACCTTCACCACACTATCCTCCGGTGTTGTCACTTTCAGACTGAACACCTTCACCAGTCTATCCTCCGGTGTTGTCACTGTCAGACTGAACACCTTCACCAGTCTATCCTCCGGTGTTGTCACTGTCAGACTGAACATCTCCTTCACCACTCTATCCTCTGGTGTTGTCACCGTCAGACTGAACACCTTCAGCACTCTATCCTCCGGTGTTGTCACTGTCAGACTGAACACCTTCACCACTCTATCCTCTGGTGTTGTCACCGTCAGACTGAACACCTTCACCACTCTATCCTCCGGTGTTGTCACCGTCAGAATGAACATCTCCTTCACCACTCTATCCTCTGGTGTTGTCACCGTCAGACTGAACATCTCCTTCACCACTCTATCCTCTGGTGTTGTCACTGTCAGAACGAACACCTTCACCACTCTATCCTCCGGTGTTGTCACTGTCAGAACGAACACCTTCACCACTGTATTCTCCGGTGTTGTCACTGTCAGACTGAACACCTTCACCACTCTATCCTCCGGTGTTGTCACTGTCAGACTGAACATCTCCTTCACCACTCTATCCTCCGGTGTTGTCACCGTCAGACTGAACACCTTCACCACTCTATCCTCCGGTGTTGTCACCGTCAGACTGAACATCTCCTTCACCACTCTATTCTCCGGTGTTGTCACCGTCAGACTGAACACCTTCACCACTCTATCCTCCGGTGTTGTCACCGTCAGACTGAACACCTTCACCACTCTATCCTCCGGTGTTGTCACCGTCAGACTGAACACCTTCACCACTCTATCCTCCGGTGTTGTCACCGTCAGACTGAACACCTTCACCACTCTATCCTCCGGTGTTGTCACCGTCAGACTGAACACCTTCACCACTCTATCCTCCGGTGTTGTCACCGTCAGACTGAACACCTTCACCACTCTATCCTCCGGTGTTGTCACTGTCAGACTGAACATCTCCTTCACCACTCTATCCTCCGGTGTTGTCACTGTCAGACTGAACACCTTCACCACTCTATCCTCCGGTGTTGTCACCGTCAGACTGAACACCTTCACCACTCTATCCTCCGGTGTTGTCACTGTCAGACTGAACACCTTCACCACTCTATCCTCCGGTGTTGTCATGTCAGACTGAACACCTTCACCACTCTATCCTCCGGTGTTGTCATGTCAGACTGAACACCTTCACCACTCTATCCTCCGGTGTTGTCACCGTCAGACTGAACACCTTCACCACTCTATCCTCCGGTGTTGTCACCGTCAGACTGAACACCTTCACCACTCTATCCTCCGGTGTTGTCACTGTCAGACTGAACACCTTCACCACTCTATCCTCCGGTGTTGTCACCGTCAGACTGAACATCTCCTTCACCACTCTATCCTCCGGTGTTGTCACCGTCAGACTGAACACCTTCACCACTCTATCCTCCGGTGTTGTCACCGTCAGACTGAACACCTTCACCACTCTATCCTCCGGTGTTGTCACTGTCAGACTGAACACCTTCACCACTCTATCCTCCGGTGTTGTCACTGTCAGACTGAACATCTCCTTCACCACTCTATCCTCCGGTGTTGTCACCGTCAGACTGAACACCTTCACCACTCTATCCTCCGGTGTTGTCACTGTCAGACTGAACACCTTCACCACTCTATCCTCCGGTGTTGTCACTGTCAGACTGAACATCTCCTTCACCACTCTATCCTCCGGTGTTGTCACCGTCAGACTGAACATCTCCTTCACCACTCTATCCTCCGGTGTTGTCACCGTCAGACTGAACACCTTCACCACTCTATCCTCCGGTGTTGTCACCGTCAGACTGAACACCTTCACCACTCTATCCTCCGGTGTTGTCACCGTCAGACTGAACATCTCCTTCACCACTCTATCCTCCGGTGTTGTCACCGTCAGACTGAACACCTTCACCACTCTATCCTCCGGTGTTGTCACCGTCAGACTGAACACCTTCACCACTCTATCCTCCGGTGTTGTCACCGTCAGACTGAACACCTTCACCACTCTATCCTCCGGTGTTGTCACCGTCAGACTGAACACCTTCACCACTCTATCCTCCGGTGTTGTCACTGTCAGACTGAACATCTCCTTCACCACTCTATCCTCCGGTGTTGTCACCGTCAGACTGAACACCTTCACCACTCTATCCTCCGGTGTTGTCACTGTCAGACTGAACACCTTCACCACTCTATCCTCCGGTGTTGTCACCGTCAGACTGAACACCTTCACCACTCTATCCTCCGGTGTTGTCACCGTCAGACTGAACACCTTCACCACTCTATCCTCCGGTGTTGTCACCGTCAGACTGAACATCTCCTTCACCACTCTATCCTCCGGTGTTGTCACTGTCAGACTGAACACCTTCACCACTCTATCCTCCGGTGTTGTCACTGTCAGACTGAACACCTTCACCACTCTATCCTCCGGTGTTGTCACTGTCAGACTGAACACCTTCACCACTCTATCCTCCGGTGTTGTCACCGTCAGACTGAACACCTTCACCACTCTATCCTCCGGTGTTGTCACTGTCAGACTGAACACCTTCACCACTCTATCCTCCGGTGTTGTCACTGTCAGACTGAACACCTTCACCACTCTATCCTCCGGTGTTGTCACTGTCAGACTGAACACCTTCACCACTCTATCCTCCGGTGTTGTCACTGTCAGACTGAACACCTTCACCACTCTATCCTCCGGTGTTGTCACCGTCAGACTGAACACCTTCACCACTCTATCCTCCGGTGTTGTCACTGTCAGACTGAACACCTTCACCACTCTATCCTCCGGTGTTGTCACTGTCAGACTGATCACCTTCACCACTCTATCCTCCGGTGTTGTCACCGTCAGACTGAACATCTCCTTCACCACTCTATCCTCCGGTGTTGTCACCGTCAGACTGAACATCTCCTTCACCACTCTATCCTCCGGTGTTGTCACCGTCAGACTGAACACCTTCACCACTCTATCCTCCGGTGTTGTCACCGTCAGACTGAACACCTTCACCACTCTATCCTCCGGTGTTGTCACTGTCAGACTGAACACCTTCACCACTCTATCCTCCGGTGTTGTCACCGTCAGACTGAACACCTTCACCACTCTATCCTCCGGTGTTGTCACCGTCAGACTGAACACCTTCACCACTCTATCCTCCGGTGTTGTCACCGTCAGACTGAACATTTCCTTCACCACTCTATCCTCCGGTGTTGTCACTGTCAGACTGAACACCTTCACCACTCTATCCTCCGGTGTTGTCACTGTCAGACTGAACACCTTCACCACTCTATCCTCCGGTGTTGTCACCGTCAGACTGAACATCTCCTTCACCACTCTATCCTCCGGTGTTGTCACCGTCAGACTGAACACCTTCAGCACTCTATCCTCCGGTGTTGTCACTGTCAGACTGAACACCTTCACCACTCTATCCTCCGGTGTTGTCACCGTCAGACTGAACACCTTCACCACTCTATCCTCCGGTGTTGTCACCGTCAGACTGAACATCTCCTTCACCACTCTATCCTCCGGTGTTGTCACCGTCAGACTGAACATCTCCTTCACCACTCTATCCTCCGGTGTTGTCACCGTCAGACTGAACATCTCCTTCACCACTCTATCCTCCGGTGTTGTCACCGTCAGACTGAACACCTTCACCACTCTATCCTCCGGTGTTGTCACTGTCAGACTGAACACCTTCACCACTCTATCCTCCGGTGTTGTCACCGTCAGACTGAACATCTCCTTCACCACTCTATCCTCCGGTGTTGTCAGTGTCAGACTGAACACCTTCACCACTCTATCCTCCGGTGTTGTCACCGTCAGACTGAACATCTCCTTCACCACTCTATCCTCCGGTGTTGTCACCGTCAGACTGAACACCTTCACCACTCTATCCTCCGGTGTTGTCACTGTCAGACTGAACACCTTCACCACTCTATCCTCCGGTGTTGTCACCGTCAGACTGAACATCTCCTTCACCACTCTATCCTCCGGTGTTGTCACCGTCAGACTGAACTCCTTCACCACTCTATCCTCCGGTGTTGTCACCGTCAGACTGAACACCTTCACCACTCTATCCTCCGGTGTTGTCAGTGTCAGACTGAACACCTTCACCACTCTATCCTCCGGTGTTGTCAGTGTCAGACTGAACACCTTCACCACTCTATCCTCCCGTGTTGTCACCGTCAGACTGAACATCTCCTTCACCACTCTATCCTCCGGTGTTGTCACCGTCAGACTGAACACCTTCACCACTCTATCCTCTGGTGTTGTCACTGTCAGACTGAACACCTTCACCACTCTATCCTCCGGTGTTGTCACCGTCAGACTGAACACCTTCACCACTCTATCCTCCGGTGTTGTCACCGTCAGACTGAACATCTCCTTCACCACTCTATCCTCCGGTGTTGTCACTGTCAGACTGAACACCTTCACCACTCTATCCTCCGGTGTTGTCACCGTCAGACTGAACACCTTCACCACTCTATCCTCCGGTGTTGTCACCGTCAGACTGAACACCTTCACCACTCTATCCTCCGGTGTTGTCAGTGTCAGACTGAACACCTTCACCACTCTATCCTCCAGTGTTGTCAACGTCAGACTGAACACCTTCACCACTCTATCCTCCGGTGTTGTCACTGTCAGACTGAACATCTCCTTCACCACTCTATCCTCCGGTGTTGTCACTGTCAGAACGAACACCTTCACCACTCTATCCTCCGGTGTTGTCACCGTCTGGGACATGCCGGTATGCTGATTCTCTGCATCGCAGACTCTTCTCCCCCCGACCCGATATAAAATTCAGAATCAGGGAGTGCTGGAGTGGGGCTGATCCTGCCCCGGGTGTGTCTGGACCACTGACCACGAGACAGGTGGGGGACGGATCAGGGAGTGCTGGAGTGGGGCTGATCCTGCCCCGGGTGTGTCTGGACCACTGACCACAAGACAGGTGGGGGCCGGATCACGGAGTGCTGTAGTGGGGCTGATCCTGCCCCAGGTGTGTCTGGACCACTGACCACGAGACAGGTGGGTTACGGATCAGGGATTGCTGGAGTGGGGCTGATCCTGCCCCGGGTGTGTCTGGACCACTGACCACGAGACAGGTGGGGTACGGATCAGGGAGTGCTGGAGTGGGGCTGATTCTGCCCCGGGTGTGCTGGGACCACTGACCACGAGACATGTGGGGGGCCAGATCAGGGAGTGCTGGAGTGGGGCTGATCCTGCCCCGGGTGTGTCTGGACCACTGACCACAAGACAGGTGGGGTACGGATCAGGGAGTGCTGGAGTGGGGCTGATCCTGCCCCGGGTGTGCTGGGACCACTGACCACAAGACAGGTGGGGGGCCAGATCAGGGAGTGCTGGAGTGGGGCTGTTCCTGCCCCGGGTGTGTCTGGACCACTGACCACGAGACAGGTGGGGTACGGATCAGGGAGTGCTGGAGTGGGGCTGATCCTGCCCCGGGTGTGTCTGGACCACTGACCACAAGACAGGTGGGGGACGGATCAGGGAGTGCTGGAGTGGGGCTGATTCTGCCCCGGGTGTTCTGGGACCACTGACCACAAGACAGGTGGGGGACGGATCAGGGAGTGCTGGAGTGGGGCTGATCCTGGCCCGGGTGTGTCTGGACCACTGACCATGAGACAGGTGGGGGACGGATCGGGGAGTGCTGGAGTGGGGCTGATCCTGGCCCGGGTGTGTCTGGACCACTGACCATGAGACAGGTGGGGGACGGATCATGGAGTGCTGGAGTGGGGCTGATCCTGCCCCGGGTGTGCTGGGACCACTGACCACAAGACAGGTGGGGGACGGATCAGGGAGTGCTGGAGTCGGGCTGATTCTGCCCCGGGTGTGCTCGGTCCACTGACCACAGGACAGGTGGGGGACGGATCAGGGAGTGCTGGAGTGGGGCTGATTCTGCCCCAGGTGTGCTGGGACCACTGACCACAAGACAGGTGGGGGTCGGATCACCAGCATGGAATGGGGTTGGGGGCCAGGCAGGGCAGCCCGTGGGGAATGGACGCACGATGGATGGCTGGGGGTGATGAGCACTTGGGGGTACTGAGTCGCTGTGTCTGTTGTCTACACCGACCCCCCCCTCCCCCCAGGCGGTCAACCATCCTGGTGCGTCTGAGAGTCAGCGGCGTGGAGCTGAGCTACCAGCCCGGGGACCACGTGGGCATCCACCCCGCCAACAGCGAGGCCGAGGTGGAGCGGCTGCTGGAACGGCTGCAGGATCTGCCTCTCCACAACAACCTGGTCTGTCTGCAGAGGCTGCAACACAGGCTCCAAGGGCAAGGTGGGTGCAGAGCTCGGACCCGTCCTGACCCCGGACTGGGACCCTGGGACCTCTCCTCATGGTTTTCCGAAGTTCCAGCGGGTCCTCTTTCCTGACGTCAGCGTATTAGCCTGTTTGTCAGATCCATCAAGGCATTGCACACTGAAGTGTGGTAGCACTCAAAGTAAACGTGTCCTTGTTAAATCCTCGGCAGGAGAGTTAACTGCTTTTGCAAGAAGGGCTTTAAATACTCAGGAGATTTAAATACCTACTGGGAGGGGCAGGGATAAATACCTATTGTGGAGGAGGGTTATATTGTTAACATGGATGGTGTTAAATACCCAGTGAGGAGAGACTTAAATACCCAGTGAGGAAAGAGTGAAATACCCAGCGAGGTAAGAGTTAAATACCCAGTGAGGAGGAGGTTAAGTACCTGGTGACCATTGTGAAGTCCTGCAGTGGATGGTGGACTGACACCCCCCTCTCTCTCTCTCCCTCCCCCACCCCCCACAGGATATCAGCAGACCTGGGTACAAGACTCTCGCCTGCCCGCCTGTACCGTGACACAGGCCCTGACACTCTTCCTGGACATCAGCACCCCTCCCAGCCCGGACTTCCTACAGCTCCTGGCACAGCTGGCTGAGGATCCCACAGACAGGCAGCAGCTGGAGACCCTGAGTCAGGTCAGAGGCAGGGTCACGGTAGGGTAAGGGTGAGGGGTCACTCTGCGGGTACGATGGGCAATGGTTCACTCAGTTCGTGGGACAGTGTCTGACTGTACTCCCTCCGACATCTGACTGTACCCCCCCCCATCTAGCTCCAACTGTATCTTGCCTGGCATCTGACTGCTGTTTCCAGTGTCTGACACTCTCAGATGACACCCAACCGCATCTTGGCTAGTGGCTAGCTGTTGTCTGACTGTACACCTACTGGTGACTGAGACTAGCCCCGGTCGCTGTCTGATTGTACCCTTGGCTGCTGACTGGCTGTATCCCAGCCGGTGTCTGAATCCTTAGATAGTGTGTGGCTGTAGCCCCAGCTGGAATCTGACTGTGCTCCCAGTTGGTGTCTGACTGTTTCCTCCGACCGGTGTCTGACTGTTTACCCTGGTGGTGCCTGACTATCAATTTCTGCTCTGTGTACCAAGCCAGTATTTGACTGTTTCCGCCAGAGCTGTCCAACTATTTCCCCCAACCAGTGTCTGTATGTTTCCCCGGCCGGTGTCCGACTGTTTACCCCACTGGTATGTGACTGCCACCCCTGGTCAGTATCTGACTGTTTACCACGGCCAGTGTATGATTGTTTCCCCTGGTGGTATCGACTGTTTCTCCTGGCAGATGTCTGACTGTTTCCCACTGTGGTGACCTACTGATTCCACTCGCTGGTATCTGACTGTTTCCCCGGACATTATCTGACTGCTCCCCCCGGCCCGTGTCGGACTGTTTCCCCCGGCCCGTGTAGGACTGCTCCCCCCGGCCCGTGTCGGACTGCTCCCCCAGGCCGGTGTCGGATTGCGCCCCCCAGGCCGGTGTCGGACTGCTCCCCGCAGGCCGGTGTCTGACTGTTTCCCCCGGCCCGTGTCGGACTGCTCCCCCCGGCCCGTGTCAGACTGCGCCCCCCAGGCCGGTGTCGGATTGCGCCCCCCAGGCCGGTGTCGGACTGCGCCCCCCAGGCCGGTGTCGGACTGCTCCCCCCAGGCCGGTGTCGGACTGCTCCCCCCAGGCCGGTGTCGGACTGCTCCCCCCGGCTGATGTCAGACTGCTCCCCCCGGCCGATGTCAGACTGCTCCCCCCGTCGTGCCTGACTGTTGCTTTCTGCTCTGCTTGCAGGGGACTCACCGGTACGAGGAGTGGAAGTGGGAGAACAACCCGACAGTGGCGGATGTGCTGCAGGAGTTCCCCTCGGCCCGTCCACCTGCCAGCTTGCTGCTGAGCCAGCTGCCCCTGCTGCAGCCCCGCTACTACTCCATCAGCAGCTCGCCTGACGCGCACCCCGGTCAGATCCATGCCACAGTCGCCGTGCTGGAGTACCGCACCAAGGGTAGGGTCCTGAGGCTGACCGCGCTCCGGGTGTGGGCCGCCCCGAGCCCGTGGCTCCAGTGGGTGCTGTCTCACCCTGGGGCTCAGGATAATGGCTGTTCAGGGACATCTCGGAATTGACATCAATCCTCTCCCAATCCAAGACCAGACCCCTCCCATTCCTAACCCCCTCCCCACCAACCCAAACCGACCTCCACCTTCCCCCCAACCTAAACACCAACTCAGTTACCCTCCGAACTTCACTGACCTCTGGGTATCAATCCCAGGACTCGCAAATCACTGGTTTGACCTTTGGACCCAAGTTCCTATCCTGAGAAAAAGACTATGAACAGCCACATGTATACCTCCTATGAGCTTTTAATCTGCGTAAGGTCACTAAAGTAGAACAGAGGGATCTAGGAATAATGGTGCATAGTTCCCTGAAAGTGGAATCTCATGTGGATAGGGTGGTGAAGAAAGCTTTTGGTATGCTGGCCTTTATAAATCAGAGCATTGAGTATAGGAGTTGGGATGTAATGTTGAAATTGTACAAGGCATTGGTGAGGCCAAATTTGGAGTATTGTGTACAGTTCTGGTCACCGAATTATAGGAAAGATGTCAACAAAATAGAGAGAGGACAGAGAAGATTTACTAGAATGTTTCCTGGGTTTCATCACCTAAGTTACAGAGAAAGGTTGAACAAGTTGGGTCTTTATTTTTTGGAGTGTAGAAGGTTAAGGGGGACTTGATAGAGGTATTTAAAATTATGAGGGGGATTGATAGAGTTGACGTGGATAGGCTTTTTCCATTGAGAGTGGGAGAGATTCAAACAAGAGGACATGAGTTGAGAGTTAAAGGGCAAAAGTTTAGGGGTAACATGAGGGGGATCTTCTTTACTCAGAGAGTGGTAGCTGTGTGGAATGAACTTCCAGCAGAAGTGGTTGAGGCAGGTACGATGTTGTCATTTAAAGTTAAATTGGATAGATGTATGGACAGGAAAGGAATGGAGGGTTATGGGCTGAGTGCAGGTCGGTGGGACTAGGTGAGAGTAAGAGTTCGGCACGGACTAGAAGGGCCGAGATGGCCTGTTTCCGTGCTGTAATTGTTATGTGGTTATATGGTTATCAGACTAGAATATGAAAGCAATGATGTAATGCTGAGGCTTCAATCATTCCAGCACTCAATATCTTTCTGCTGCTATTGCTTTTTGGATCATTTTCGCTCCAAGGAAAACAGTCCGAGCAGTCCCAGTCTCTCCTAACTCAAGCTCTTCAGGCCTGGCCACATCCTTGTGAATCGTTTCTGCGCCCTTTCTAGTTTAATCACACCATTCTATCACAGAGTGACCAGAACTACACACAATATTCCAGCAACTCCAGGTGTTGTCTTAGCAGCGTTTTGTGTTGCCTCATATACTGCGCTCCATGTCCTGAATGGTGAAGGCAAGAATGCCAAAATCCTTCACCACAGTGTCTGCCTGTGGAGCCACTTTCAGAGGAGAATGTACTGCTACCTCCAGGCCTGCCTGTACTAAAGCACTCTGATCTACTACACAAGGCCCTGTCACTTACGTTACAAGTGTCTGCCCTGATTTAACTTCCCCAAATCTATTGTTTTGAGATAAATTCTGTCTTCCTTTCCCTGCTCACTTTCCCGGCTGATCTAGATCCTGGTGTGACTTTAGTCAACCATCTTCACTGTCCTCCGCACCCCCAGTTGTGGGGTATCATCCACATACATCCAAACCGTGCCACATACCTTCCCATCCAAATCATTAATATCGGTGACAGAAACAACAGGGGACCCTACAGCACACGACCGGTCACAGGTCTCCAATCTGAAAAACAACCCTCTGATTTAAAAAAGGACCCAGTGCTTTCCTGGTGCATGTGACGAACAAACTCTTCTCGGCCTTCCAGCCAGGTACAGGTATCGATTTTCAACAGCACAAAGCTTTGTGCCGCACCAGTGGCTTTTGGGGACCGTCTGGTGAAGGAAGCCGTTGAAATAAAACTAGAGGAAAAGAATTTTATCAAAGATGAAGGTCTCGCTCTAAGTAAAAACCAGAATTTAATTGTAAATAAGGTGGGACGGCGGAAACCTGATTGGATGAAGATTAGCCAACCATGAGGGATGGATGAGGGAGGTACATGTATACCACTGTATCTAGGCATCATCCCTGATGAAGATGGCAGAGTTTGTCATCGAAACATTGGTTAAAATCGATAACCCTCTGATTCCTACCACCAATTCAATTTTGCAACCAAATGGCTGGTTCACCTTGGATCCCATGGATTCTAACCTTCCGGACCACTCTGTCACACAAAGTCTTCTCAAAGACCAAGAGAACAACCTCTATTACCGTGGCCTCTCTAATCCTCCTGGTTATCTCTTTAAAAATTGAATTAAACTCATAAAGGACAATTTCTCACGCACGCAGCCACGCTACGTCAAATCAATTCTTGCCTTTCCAAATGTAGCTGGATTCTATTTCTAGGTAACTTTCCCATTACTGATGTTCGGCTCAGAGCCTTAGTTAGAACCAGAATCAGGTTTATTATCACCGGCATGTATCGTGAAATTTATTAACTTAGCAGCAGCAGTTCCATGCAATACATAATCTAGAAGAAGAGGGGGGAGATAATAATAAATATATAAATTACAGTATATGTATATTGAATAGATTAAAAATTGTGCAAAACCAAAAATAATGTATATTTAAAAAGTGAGGTACTGTCCAAGGGCTCAATGTCCATTTCAGAATCGGATGGCAGAGGGGAAGAAGCTGTTCCTGAATCGCTGAGTGTGTGCCTTCAGGCTTCTGTACCTCCTACCTGATGGTAACAGTAAGAGGGCATGCCCTGGGTACTGGGGGTCCTTAATAATGGATGCTGCCTTTCTGAGACACCGCTCCTTGAAGATGTCCTGGGTACTTTGTAGGCTAGAAACCAAGATGGAGCTGCCTCCAGTCATCTGGTATCTACCTTATGGCCATCAAAACTCTCTACCTGAATGCCTGCTGTATCTCCCCTAGTTTCTCACAGAGGTTTAGGCCCCACTTTGTCAGCACCCTTGGAAGTTATCCACTTTAATCATCAGTTCCTCTTTTGTAATGTCAGTATGTTTCCAGAGATCACCATTCCCTTCTCAGAATTCCTTACCTTCTCCACAGGATTTACAGATGAGAACAATTCACATTGCACCTCAGCAATGTCCCGTCACTCCATGCATGTTTAACTTCACCGTAGAGCAAAGCACCAATTCTCCTGAGTTACCCTGTGGCTGTTTGTTTTCCAGGTGGGACTGGTCCGGTCCGACAGGGAGTCTGCTCCTCTTGGCTCAACCGCATCAGCCCCGATGACTCTGTCTTCTGCTTCATCAGAAGGTACCCACCCACTGCCCGCACTGGCCGTCAACACCACTTACTGCCCGCACTGGCTGTCAATACCACCCACTGCCCGCACTGGCTGTCAATACCACCCACTGCCCGCACTGGCTGTCAATACCACCCACTGCCCGCACTGGCGGTCAATACCACCCACTGCCCGCACTGGCGGTCAATACCACCCACTGCCCGCACTGGCTGTCAATACCACCCACTGCCCGCACTGGCGGTCAATACCACCCACTGCCCGCACTGGCGGTCAATACCACCCACTGCCCGCACTGGCTGTCAACACCACCCACTGCCCACACTGGCCGTGAACACCATCCACTGCCCACACCGGCTGTCAACACCACCCACTGCCCACACTGGCCGTCAACACCACTCACTGCCCGCACTGGCTGTCAACACCAACTTCTGCTACACTGGCCCCCAACACCACCCACTGGCCGTCAACACCACCCACTGCCCACACTGGCCATCAACACCACCCACTGGCCGTCAACACCACCCACTGCCCGCACTGGCCATCAACACCACCCACTGCCCGCACTGGCCGTCAACACCAACCTCTGCTACACTGGCCCCCAACACCAACCATTGCCCACACTGGCTGTCAACACCACCCACTGCCCACACTGGCTGTCAACACCACCCACTGCCCGCACTGGCTGTCAACACCACCCACTGCCCGCACTGGCTGTCAACACCACCCACTGCCCGCACTAGCTGCCAACTCTATCCACAGCCCACACTGGCCTCCAGCACCAACCAATGCCCACACTGGCCATGAACACCACCCATTGCCCACACTGGCCGTCAACACCACCCACTGCCCACACTGGCCATCAACACCACCCACTGGCCGTCAACACCACCCACTGCCCGCACTGGCCATCAACACCACCCACTGCCCGCACTGGCCGTCAACACCAACCTCTGCTACACTGGCCCCCAACACCAACCATTGCCCACACTGGCTGTCAACACCACCCACTGCCCGCACTGGCTGTCAACACCACCCACTGCCCGCACTGGCTGTCAACACCACCCACTGCCCGCACTAGCTGCCAACTCTATCCACAGCCCACACTGGCCTCCAGCACCAACCAATGCCCACACTGGCCATGAACACCACCCATTGCCCACACTGGCTGTCAACGCCACCCACTGCCCACTCACTAGGTGTGTACCACACACTAGCTCCTTAAAATGTGTGAACTGTGCTCTGACCCATGTACCACATATGTAGCACATTCTGACCCATGTCTGTGTGTAACATGTGAGCTGTGCATAATGTGTGAGCTGTGCCCTGACACATGTACCACGTATGTACTGCCTTCATCATACACTGGGTGTGTACTGTGTCTCAGGTGTTCACATACCTCTGACCTATGTTCTAAGTGTGTACTCTACTTTGACTCATGAACCAGCTATGTAGAGTATTCTGACTGTGTTTTGAGTATGTACCATGTTCTGACCCGTGTACTGAGTAAGTTCTGTGTTCTAACCCGTGTCCTGAGTGTACCGTGTTCTGACCCGTGTCCTGCATGTGTATTGTGTTCTGACCCGTGTCCTGAGTGTGTACCGTGTTCTCACCCATGTGCTGTGTTCTGACCCGTGTCCTGACCCATGTACTGTGTTCTGACCCGTGTCCTGAGTGTGTACCGTGTTCTGACCCGTGTCCTCAGTGTGTACTGTGTTCTGACCCGTGTCTTGAGTGTGTACGGTTTTCTGACCTGTGTCCTGAGTGTGTACCGTGTTCTGACCTGTGTCCTGAGAGTTAACCATGTTCTGACCCATGTCCTGAGTGTGTACTGTGTTCTGACCCGTGTCCTGAGTGTGCACCGTGTTCTGACCCGTGTCCTGAGAGTTAACCGTGCTCTGACCCGTGTCGAGTGTGTACCCTGTTCTCACCCATGTGCAGTGTTCTGACCCGTGTACTGTGTTCTGACCCATGTTCTGAGTGTGTACCATGTTCTGACTCGTGTCCTGAGAGTTAACCGTGTTCTGACCCGTGTCCTGAGTGTGTACCGTGTTCTGACCTGTGTCCTGAGTGTGTGCCGTGTTCTGACCCGTGTCTCTCTCTCACCAGGGCCCCGCTGTTCCGCCTGCCCTCGGACCCGTCGGTGCCATGCGTTCTGGTGGGCCCCGGCACCGGCATCGCTCCCTTCCGCAGCTTCTGGCAGCAGCGGCTGTTCGAGCTGGAGAATCGAGGTGAGTGAGGAATCGCTGGGCTCTGCTTCCTAACCACCACGGAGAATGCTGGCTTATCTTTCCGTATCCCACATACTGTACTGCACCCTTCCCCCGGACAAGCCTCAGATCCCTCTTCACTCCATCCTGACCAGCCCACCCACTCACTGCCCTCTATTGAGGGCAGCTTGTCTTTCCCTCTCTCTCCTTCCTTCCCAAACACTGTCCCATTCCGTCACCTACACCACCCTCAGCTTGTTTTGACCCATCCTTCTTCCATTCATCCCCTCCCTCCATCATCCCACCTCTGCAACCCCTCCCTCCAATGTTCTCCCTCATCACCCCATCCCTCTACCATCCCCCTTTCCTCATCACCCTTTCCCTCCACCATTCCCCCCTCCCCCCATCCTCCCCCTCACCCCGCTGAGTGACCTCTGCCCTGTGCCCCACAGGAGGGGGTCCGTGTGCGATGACCCTAATCTTCGGCTGCAGGTACTCAGACAAGGACCACATTTACAAGGAGGAGATGATGCGGGCGAAGGAGCGGGGAGTCTTCAGGGAGATCTACACGGCCTACTCCCGGGAGCAGGAGGGGAAGAAGGTGAACGGCTGGTGGGGTAGCGGGAGGGAGGGACGAGGGGTAGGGGAGCTGGAAGGCGTGTGTTTGTGGGCTAAGTGGATGGAGCTGGGGAAAGGGAGGGCAGTGTGAGGAGGTGGGGAGAGAAGTGTGGATCAAATGAAGCAACACAGACAAAATGCTGGAGGATCTCAGCCGGCCGGGCAGCTGAGTGGAACAGAATATCGCCGACGTTTCGGGCCGAAACTCTGACTGTAATCTTTTCCATAGATGCTGCCCGGCCTGCTGGGTTCCTCCAGCGTTTTGTGTGTGTTGCTCGGATTTCCAGCCTCTGCAGATGAAGGGAGTCAGGGTGAAACCAGGGGGTGGGGGAGGGTGATGGAAGTGAGTCTAGAACATCAGGTTCCCAGAGAGAGGGAGCGCTCCCATTAAAAAAGCGGTCAGGAACCCAGACACAAAATGGACTCGACCCTCCTACCCCTTGTGACACCTGACCCTCTGACCCCAAGTGAGCTGGACCGGTGACTCCCAACATTCGGAGTCTGACCGGCTCCATGCAGACAGACCCAGGGTGCCGGGTCTGGGGTTACAGGCCACACACCGGCAGACCCAGGGTGCCGGGTCTGGGGTTACAGGCTACATGCAGACTGACCCAGGGTGCCGGGTCTGGGGTTACAGGCTACACGTAGACAGACCCAGGGTGCCGGGTCTGGGGTTACAGGCTACACGCAGACAGACCCAGGGTGCCGGGTCTGGGGTTACAGGCTCTGTGCGGACAGACCCAGGGTGCCGTGTCTGGGGTTACTGGCTACACGCAGACAGACCCAGGGTGCCGGGTCTGGGGTTACAGGCTCCATGCAGACTGACCCAGGGTACCGGGTCTGGGGTTACAGGCTTAGTGCGGACAGACCCAGGGTGCCGGGTCTGGGGTGACAGGCTACACGCAGACTGACCCAGGGTGCCGGGTCTGGGGTTACAGGCTCTGTGCAGACTGACCCAGGGTGCCGGGTCTGGGGTTACAGGCTCCATGCGGACAGACCCAGAGTGCCGGGTCTGGGGTTACAGGCTCCGTGCAGACTGACCCCGGGTGCCGGGTCTGGGGTTACAGGCTCTGTGCAGACTGACCCAGGGTGCCGGGTCTGGGGTTACAGGCTCCTTGCGGATAGACCCAGGGTGCCGGGTCTGGGGTTACAGGCTCTGTGCAGACTGACCCAGGGTGCCGGGTCTGGGGTTACAGGCTCCATGCGGACAGACCCAGAGTGCCGGGTCTGGGGTTACAGGCTCTGTGAAGACTGACCCAGGGTGCCGGGTCTGGGGTTACAGGCTCTGTGAAGACTGACCCAGGGTGCCGGGTCTGGGGTTACAGGCTCCATGCGGACAGACCCAGAGTGCCGGGTCTGGGGTTACAGGCTCCATGCAGACTGACCCAGAGTGCCGTGTCTGGGGTTACAGGCTACACGCAGACAGACCCAGGGTGCCGGGTCTGGGGTTACAGGCTCCGTGCAGACTGACCCAGGGTGCCGGGTCTGGGGTTACAGGCTCCATGCGGACTGACCCAGGGTGCCGGGTCTGGGGTTACAGGCTCCATGCGGACAGACCCAGGGTGCCGGGTTTGGGGTTGTGACTCTCCCCACTGTCGGCAATTTGGATGACAGAACTGGTGGCTCTCTGCTTCATGGCCATGTTTGCAGATGATAGAGGGAGAGGTGGAGGGACAGAGAGTCTGCAGAAGGACTTAGTCAGATTGAAGGAATGGGCAAAGAAGAGGCAGATTGAACGCGGTGCTGGGAAGCGCATGGTCATGCACTTTGGCAGAAGGAATAAAGGTATGGACTATTTTCTAAATGGGGAGAAAAATCAAAAGTCAGTGTTGCAAGCTAAGGAACTGTGCAGGATTTCCTAAAGATTAACTTGCAGGTTGAGTTGGTGGTAAGGAAAGCAAATGTAATGTTAGCATTCACTTAAAGTGGACTAGAATATAAGAGCAAGGATGTGTCACAATAGGGGCACTGGGAGTGGACCTAGATGCAAGACACAAACACATCTTGTGAGGTCAACTTAAATAAAGTTTATTGCTCGTTACAAGGAGAGCAAAGCAGAAGCAGGAATAGTGTACTGGACAAGGACTAAGGGTCTGGGCTAGGCTGGGACTCAGGGTCTGGACTAAGCTGGGACTCAGGTTCTGGCAACACACATCAAAGTTGCTGGTGAACGCAGCAGGCCAAGCAGCATCTATAGGAAGAGGCGCAGTCGACGTTTCAGGCCGAGACCCTTCGTCAGGACTCAGGTTCTGGGCTAGGCTGGGACTCAGGTTCTGGGCTTGGCTGGGACTCAGGTTCTGGGCTAGGCTGGGACCAAGGGTCTGGGCTTGGCTGGGACTCAGGTTCTGGGCTAGGCTGGGACCAAGGGTCTGGGCTTGGCTGGGACCAAGGGTCTGGGCTTGGCTGGGACTCAGGTTCTGGGCTAGGCTGGGACCAAGGGTCTGGGCTTGGACTCGGAATCACGGACCTCGGACCTTGGAGCCAGGACTTGATACTTGAAGCCTCCAGAGAGCCAGGAACTCTTCTTATTCACGGGACACACTCTGACACAGGACATAAAACACCGAGCCGGAAATCCTCCTTAGACACAGGACAGAGTCAGGACTCTTCTTGACACAGGGTCAGGACCCTTCCAGGGTGCAGGGCCGGGACCCCTTTTAGACACAGGACATGGATACGGAGACCACACAGCGATGGACAGTACTATAACTGGGCACAAGTATGCTCCAAGCAGCAGCGAGCTCGTGACTCACCCCGGCGGGTTAACTTTGACTGACCCGTACTGACGAGGGAAGGCAGCTTGCTGGCACTTACTTCAGGAGGAGACTAGGCTTACTCCAGCCAGATAACATTGGCTCGCAGTACCTTCGGTGACTTTATTAACGTTCTCATGCCGAACGGCTGAGAGCCAGAGACTTATAAACTACCGGTACAGCTGAGAGTAAATTGCCTCCAATCACCAAGCCCGAGGGACACGGGAAAACGGGAACCAAAGGGAAACAGGGAGTCAATGGTCCGGATCGTAACACAAACAAAATAAATTTAAAGGGACCCCGATCCGGACCATGACAGGATGTGGTGCTGAGGCTTTATAAGGCATTGGACTATTGTGCACAGTTTTAGGCCAGATGTGCTGGCTTTGGAGAGAGTCCAGAGGAGGTTCATGAGAATGATTTTGGGAACGAAAAGTTAACATCTGAGGAGCATTTGAAGACACTGGACCTGTACTCACTGCAGTCAGAAGACTGGGGGAGGATTTCAAACAAACCCATTGAAAATTGCACGGCCTAGATAGGTTGGATGTGGAGAGGATGTTTCCTTTAGTGGGTGAACCTCGGACCACGGCCAGCCTCAGGATAGAGGAATAGCCATTCGGAACAGAGAAGAGCAGGAATTTCTTTAGGCAGAGGGTGTGCTGAATCTGTGGAATTAATTGCCGTAGATTCCATCCTGACTGTTGTGCTGTCTGTGTGGAGTTTTCACGTTCTCCTTTTAACTCTGTGTGTTTCCCCCAGTGCTCCCGTCTCCTCCTACATCCCATGCATGTGTGGGGCCGACCACTGTGACTTGCTCCTTGTGTGTGAGTGAGATGTGGTATCGGGGGGGGGGAGGGGGAGTTGATGGGTATGCTAGGATCAGTGTAAATGGACATGTGATGGTCAGCACAGGGTTGATGGGCAGAAGGGTCTATTTCTGAGCCGTGCCCCTCTGTGACCCGGTTGGCGTTTGGTGCGTGCTTCCCTTGGCAGGTGTACGTGCAGGATATCATCCGAAACCAGCTGTCGGAGGAACTGTTCCGGGCTCTGGACTCCCAGAAGGGACATTTGTACATCTGCGGTGACGTGACCATGGCGCAGGACGTCTCACGGACCGTCCAGGAGATTATCGCTGCACAGGGGAGCCTCAGCCTGACTGAGGCGGCTGCATACATCGCCAGACTGAAGGTGGGAACCGTGGCAAGTCCCGTAGACCTGTGCTCAAATCTCCAAAGCCCCTGCAGACCCGCACGTTATATCTCCCGATCTGTTCCACCCCTGCAGTGAGATGAACTGTATCGGGACGAGCTCTGGGTGGGATGGGGATGGTGTTGGGAGGGGTGGGTTGGTGGACAGCTTCAAGACCCCAAGCTGGTTACCCTGTTGTTGTCCATTGTTGTGCAGTGACAAGGGGAACAGGATTCCCTGTCACCTCCTTGTCCCTACCTCCCTCTCTGTTCCCCTCTACCTGTGCCCTTCTCCCTGTATCCCCTCCCTGACCCTCTCCACCTGTCCCCTGACCACTTCCACTACTCCCATCCCCCTCCCCTGACCCTTTCTCCTATCCCCTCCCCTCTACCACCCTCCCTAATTCCATAACCCTCCCACTCCCCAGTCACCCTTTCACCCCTCTGCCCCTTCCTACCCCCTTCCCCTTCCTACCCCCTTCCCCCTTCCTACCCCCTTCCTACCCCCTTCCCCCTTCCTACACCTCTCCCCCTTCTCACCCCTCTCCCCTTCTCACCCCTCTCCCCCTTCCTACCCCTCTCCCCTTGTTACCCCTCTCCCCTTCCTACCCCTCTCCCCTTCCTACCCCTCTCCCCTTCCTACCCCTCTCCCCTTCCTACCCCTCTGCCCCTTCTTACCCCTCTGCCTCTTCCTACCCCTCTCCCCCCTTCCTACCCCTCTGCTCCCTCTTACTTCTCTGTCCTCCTCTTGTCAGCCGTTTTTTCCCCTCCCCCATCTCTCCTCCCACTCCACCATCGATTCTCCACACAGATCTTTAATCACTGATCCCTCTGCCTAGGACGAGAACCGTTACCACGAGGACATCTTCGGACTGACGCTGCGCACCCGCGAGGTCACCACCAAAGTCCGCTCCGCGTCCTTCACCTACTGGCAACAGTCCAAGGGGGGGTCTGAGTCCCAGTGAGTGTGGTCGCGGGGAAGACCCCGGGCTCATCGTCACCTGTCAGCATGGTTCCATCACCAGAAGATCCATCAGTGCTTCCCCCGTTCATCATCTCACTGCGTAGTCATGTTTCTTTACGTTGGGTGACAGCCGATCCTCTCCAGAGGACGAATCACGGAACACCGGGGCCTGGGTGTGGCGATCTCGGCCTCTCAATGTCTTCCCCAACTGTGAGCTTACACTCCCCCACCAACTGATGTCCTTCCCCGGTCCCTGATGTGAACTCACACTCCCCCACTGATCAGTCCCTTCCCCATTCCCTCAGTGTGAACTCACACTCCCCCACTGATCAGTCCCCTCCCTGGTCACTGAGTGTGAACTCACTCCCCCACCAATCAGTCCCCTCCCCAGTTACTGAGTGTGAACTCACTCTCCCACCGATCAGTCCCCTCCCCAGTCCCTGAGTATGAATTCACTCCCCCACCGATCAGTCCCCTCCCTGGTCCCTCGGTGTGAACTCACTCCCCCACCAATCAGTCCCCTCCCCGGTCCCTGAGTGTGAACTCACTCCCCCACCAATCAGTCCCCTCCCCAGTTACTGAGTGTGAACTCACTCTCCCACCGATCAGTCCCCTCTGGTCACTGAGTGTGAACTCACACTCCCCGACTGATCAGTCCCCTCCCCGGTCACTGAGTGTGAACTCACACTCCCCTACTGATCAGTCCCCTCCCCAGTCCCTGAGTGTGAACTCACTCCCCCACTGATCAGTCCCCTCCCAGGTCCCTGAGTGTGAACTCACTCTTCCACCAATCAGTCCCCTCCCCGGT
Source organism: Mobula hypostoma (assembly GCF_963921235.1). Classification (NCBI taxonomy): domain Eukaryota; kingdom Metazoa; phylum Chordata; class Chondrichthyes; order Myliobatiformes; family Myliobatidae; genus Mobula; species Mobula hypostoma. Next base: position 32,195,507 of record NC_086101.1, read on the forward strand.
CACTGAGTGTGAACTCACTCCCCCACCGATCAGTCTCCTCCCCGGTCACTGAGTGTGAACTCACTCTCCCACCGATCAGTCCCCTCCCTGGTCCCTGAGTGTGAACTCACTCCCCCACCAATCAGTCCCCTCCCTGGTCCCTGAGTGTGAACTCACTCCCCCACCGATCAGTCCCCTCCCTGGTCCCTGAGTGTGAACTCACTCCCCCACCGATCAGTCCCCTCCCCGGTCACTGAGTGTGAACTCACACTCCCCCATCGATCACTCACACTCCCCCATCGATCAATCATATTCCCGATCTCTGGATGCGATTCACACTACCCCACTGATTGATCCCCGTCCTCAGAGTGTGAACTCACACTGATCAGTGATTGCTCCCCTCCCCGGACCCTGGGTGTGAATTCAAACTCAATTCTGCTCGGTCCCCTGCCTGTTCCTTGGGTGTGAATTCACACTGCCCCACTGTGCTCGGTAAACTACACCGGGCGGGGCGCCCCCTGCTGGCTTCGGTGCATGAGCTGCAGGGGGAGTTCAGCGCCGTGCTGTCCAGGGGCTCGGCTAGCATCCTGTAACACAATCTCTAACCAGCGTCCCCTCCCTCCCCTCCGCTCTGTCATTTATCCGCTGGGCAGCAGGATATCCCCCTGCATTCCGTGTGGGTCGGCTAATGATTTAATGAAGACAATCCCGGCCCACTCTCTGTCTGAATGATGTATTTTCATAAAAAGCCTTTTAGTCATACTCATGTGTTATCTACTGATTAAAGTTGTCTGAAAATCATGAGCGGACTTGGCTGCTATCTGACTGACCTCATTCAGTCTGAGTGTTCCTGTCAGGAGACGCATTGAGAAACTGATGTCACCTTGACCCCGGAATGCCAGATTCAACATTTCCTTGCAGGCAAACACCAAACATTGTGTCAGTACTGGCCGCGTACTCTGGGTGCTTTGATGAAATTCTAGTTCAATAGTTCCGTTTAATATCAGAGAATATGCAACCTGAAATTCTTCACACACATCCACGATAACAGAAGCGCGCCCGAAAGAATGAGTGACAGTAAAAACGTTAGAACCCCAAAGCCCCCTCCCCACGCAAAGCAGTAGCAAAGTAATGACTCTCCTCTCCCCCCCCCGCTTATTTCAGCAAAGAAAGCTCCAGCGCTCTCCACCCACCAACAAGTCCCCCAAGAAAGACCATGATCTGCAGTATAACAAACACTAATCGTTCACCCGAGATTCCGACATACCGCACGCTCTCTCTCTCTCTCTCTCTGTTCCGAGAGAGAGCGCAATTTGCCGGATACAGAACCCCCAAAAGCCAATCCGCTCAGATTGTCCCCGATGTTTTGTTTTCTTCCGCGCTATTTCAGTCGGCGGTACCAGCTTCGCATCGGCTCGTCCCCCAGGGCCGCGAAGCCTCAGAAGCCCAAAGGTGAACAGCCGGTCATGTGCCCCTGGGAGCGGGAACCACCACCGCAAAGAACCGAAGTTGGAGTGTAACTCCAGTTCAGGGTCTCCGACAGAACCCCATCCACCCTGAAAAGGGAATAGAGGGCCATGAAAGGTAGAAATTTCTCTGTTCCTGCGGGTGAGCTTGAAGGAGTTGCTGTCAAGCATCATTGTAGTTCCTTTTCTCTCAATCAAAGAGAACGTGGTTGTGGGGAGGATGGGGTAACTGGTAGGCTGTGGGGCTGGGGACTGTCTGCTGGGAGCAGTTCATCCAGTTGTAACATAATGTCCCACCTCTTGGATTCAGTGCCTTGGTCTGGGAAGGCCAGTGTTTACCACATGCCTCCTTCCGCACCCTGTCCACCAGTGTCACCAGATTCACAGAGCTGTGGCCCTGAACCCCAAGGTCCCTCTGAACATCAACACCAAGACTTACATTGACTTTCTCTATCCTGTCAGAATTTGTCCTCTCAAAGTGCTTACCTCATACTGAATTAAATTCCCTCTGCCAATGAAGATACAGGAGATTCAGCAAATGCTAGAAATCTGGAGCAATACATACACAATGTTGGAGGAACTCAGCAGGTCAGGCAGCATCTGTGGAATTCTAATGAAGGGTCTTGACCCAAAACATCTATGGTCCATTCCCTTCCTGACTTGCTGAGTTCCTCCAGCATTTTGTGTGTGCCACCACAGCTTCACCCAATCTTCCAGATGATCTGACTCCCTCGATCCTTAGACAACCTCTTTTATTGTCTGTACCTTCACTGATTATTGCGATGTTTGCAATCTTATGATTGAATGCCTGATATTCATTGATAAATTTTGCAAACAATGAACATTGACCCTGTGCTACACCATTGTTACAGACTCCAGTCAGATAAACACCCATCCACTCCCACATCCTGCCTCCTACAACCAGACCAGTCTTACACTCACTCATCAAATATGACTCTGATCCCTTGTGCCTGAACCTCTGGTCCAGCTTACTCTGCAGGACCCTGTCAAAAGCTTTACCGAAGTCCATGTGAACCATATTTACCAATTTGCCTTCATCAATTTTCTCAGATAGCTCCTCAGAAAACAGTAAGATCAGTGACTCCTGATCTCCCATTCACAAAGCTGGACTGACCTTTCCTTTCCAAGTGAACATAAATCCTATCCCTCAGAGCCTTCTCCACCTCCTTGCCCACCACTGACGGAAGGCTTACCAACCTGTAATCTCCAGGCTTCTCCCTGCTGCCCATTTTAAATAAGGGGAAAACATTAGCCATCCTCCAGTCGTCTGGTACCTCACCTCTCCATCAGATCCCAGCTATCTCCTTCCTTGCACCCTATATCACCTTGGATAGATCCCATCCTGGACATAAGAGGTACTGCAGATGCTAGAAATCTGGAGCAATACACTTGGTTGGGGAGCACAGCAGGTCATGCAGCATCTATGAACAGGAATAAACAGTCGTCGTTTTGGGCTGAGACCCTTCATCTACCTTGCCTTGGGCATTTCTCCACCCTACTGTGCTCCAATGTTTCAGGCATTTCTCCTTTTTCGATGCAGGCCTGCTCGAGAATGTCGGCATACTATCCTCCCCTCACTCTCTGTGCCCTTCTCCCTGACAATAACGGATGACAAGTAATGGTTAGGACCTCAGCCATAAATCCTGACGACATGCACGATCTCTCCTTCGATCCCTAAGGAGATCTCCTCTCTCCTCAGTTACCCTCTTGATTCTGACGTAATGAGTTAGGAGTCACCTTAGCCTCACTGAACAAGATCATTTCGTTGTCACAGAGGAGATGAGTAAGAGCAAAGCTGAAAACACGAAGAAAAAGTCTGAACACTGGAAGAACTCTGGGTCAGCTAGCCTCTGTGGAGGCAAAAGGCGTGGACTGATGCTTCAGTATGAGACCCTCCGTCGGGACTGTAAGGGAAGTGGAGAGGTTGCCAGTAAAGATCAACACGCGGGGATGGGCTAGAGGGGGGAGGTGACAGGTGGAATGAGGTGGGGGATGGCAGATGTGGAATGGGAATGGCCATTTGGGACTAGGAGAGGAGGGGGCTAGATAGCTGGGACTAGAAAGCGGGGTGGGTGACAGTCAGATGGGGAACGGAGATGGACAGATGAGGAACGAGGTTGGACAGGTGAGGTGGGGGGTGGCAAGTGGAAGGAGGGGGGTGTAAGTGGCGAGAGGGACTCGACAGATGGGGAGGGGAGATGTGGGAAGGGGAATGAACAGATTAGGAGGAGGGATGGATTTCTGGGGAGATGTTGGGCAAGTGGGAAAGGGGTGATGGGAGAGATGAGTAAAGGCCTAAGAAATCTGTGTGTACAGTGAGTATGTGGGAGGGAAGCACTTGGGGGGGGGGGGAGGTTGTGGTGACTGCAACTGGAAAGGACGGCCCAGGTGGAACATGAGGTCCGTGTTCAGACTCACATGGCAGAAGGAAGGACCAAGGACAGACAAGATGGTTTCACTTTGGTGGGGACGGATATTGGAGAGAGTGGTCCTGGCAGAAAGCTGATAGTGGTGGGGGGGGAGTGGGGGGTGTTGAGAGGAGTTCCCATTGCAGCTGGGGGAAGTGATGGATGGGTGATGTGTGGAGACTGGTGGGGCAAACGGTGAGGATCAGGAGAACTTTACCTGTTCTGCTTGCAGAGGGGATGGGAATGGATGGGATGGAGAAGGAAATGAACCCAATCAATTGCATACAGAGGTGAAACCGCGTTCCGAGAAGGAGGATGGAGACATGTCAGTAGTCCCAGAGACAAAAGGCTTTACTTCATCTTGAGAACCCTGAGACAGAGAAACTGAGAAAAAGTGATGGTGTAGTCAGGATGGCAGGTCATTTCTCCATTCTCTCCACACTGACACACAGTTTGTACCATTCAAAGGAGGCACTGCAGCAACTGACCGAGACGCCTTGTACAGTGCCATCCAAACCCACCACCTGTACCAGCTGGAAGGGCCAGGGCAGCAAAAGCATGGGGAGCCCCCGCTCTGGAAGGTGCCCTCCACACCCCCACCGTCCTGAATTAGAAACATATTGCCATTCCTTCATCCTCACTGGGTCAAAGGTCTGGAATTCCCACCTTAACAATTCCCTCACCTCAAGGATTGCAGCCGTTCAAGAGGCAACTCAACACAACCTTGTCGAGGGCAACCAGGGATGGGAATTCAACACTGGCTCAGCCTGGGAAGCCCCATCTCTTACATGAATGGAGAAACCTGTGAATATCAAGTGAATCTTTCAATACCGTATTCCTTCACCTGGCAGTTCCTTCTGTTACCTAATTGAAACCTTGATGTTGTGCATCATCCAGGGTTCCCCCAACTTGCCTTCTCTTCTTCTGACCATGACAGGGACGGACTGACACCGCCCTATGGTGCAGTCAGGTGGTATGGCAAAAACACCAGACAACTACGTGATCGCGGAGAGTTGGGAGCCAAAGGGGAAAGGGAAGTGATTTCCCACACACAAAACCAAAACATTGCCTTTCAAATGCACAGCAATCCTGTCTCTCAGAATCCCCTGCAATATCTTTCCAGCTACTGGAATTTGGTTCACAGTCTGTAGTACCCCAGCTTGTCATTACAGCCCTTGTTTAATAACAGCCCAGTATGAGCCATCTTCCTATCTTCCAGCACCTCTCCAAAGGCTGAAGAAGGTACAAAATGTCTGTCAGAGCCTCAGCATTCTCCTCCCTTGCTTCCACAACATCTTCAGATAGAACTGGTTAGGGCCCAACATCATATCCATTCAATCTAATCTGCTTCAAGACCTCCAACACCTCATACTTCGTAATGCTGGTATGCTTTTTATTTGTCATGTATTGCATTGTACCGCTGCTGCAAAGTTAACAAATATTAAACCTGATTCTGATTCCACAATATCCTTGTTCTCTCGAATCCTGAACCTTCTCTGATCCTCTCTGCAATAAATACCCCAATGATAAATGTTTAAATTAAAGTTCATTGTCATCCAGTTTAAGATAGCGCTACTGAAGGTGGGTGACGGCTTACTGGTGGTTTTCAAAGCAAGAAATTTGACTCTATTAATAACACTTTCTATATGCAAATTTGTGGTAAACGATCACTGCAATGAAGAGGCAAACGAAGGGGAGGCTGATCCAAGGGCTGATATGTGTGCATGTGAGACGGAGTCAGCAGTGAGGTCGAGGCATATTCCAGGAGAAGTTGGAGAGAAGTGGAGTGGAGAGGAGTTGGAGTGAGTGGAGGGCCACACCGATTTGGAAATGTTGAGTAAGGGCTGGGAGTGATCCAGAGTATCGCTGTGGTGGGGCTTGGGTCCAACAGAGGATGAGCTGGTGCTTGGACAATTTAAATGCCAGGACTTGTTGAGCCCAGTTTCTGTTCCCATCGATCCATGAGGTCTGAGGGAAGCTGCAGCCGGACACACTCCAGAGACTCTGGACTGCTCACATCTCACCAGAGGGGTATACAACTCTGCTGACTGCCATTTCTACCTCTGCAGTTAACACTGGGTTATAATAAAGAAAAGGGAACACCATACCTTGACCGACTGCACCTGGTCACCTGTCAGCCACCTCACTAAAGCTTCACCTGTCAAAGCATCTGCACATTGACCTCAAAACAGCCACTCTCAAAATGAGCACTGCACAATGGCCATTCCTCCTGGAACTTAATGTGCTTGACCCTGCTTGGTCTGCTGGTGGAGACAAATACACAACAATCCCATCGAAGGCATCACCTCCCTTACTACTTCACATGTTAGCTCCTAAAGTCTCACTGGATGAAACCCCCACACCCCCCACACCCTGGGAGATCCTCTTTAGGTACAACTGAAATGTCCCAGATCAGAAACAGTCCCCTCTCTGACCACCCCACCCTCTTCATGCTCGTAGCATTCTGTACCTCAGAACCTTGAGCCACCAGTCCTGACTCTCACTCAGACATCTGTCCATCCAAATATCTCATATATATTCTTCACCACATTATTGACCTGTGCTGCCACCTTCAGGAACCTTGTGCAGCAAGATCCCTTTGTTGCTCAATACACCTCTGGGTTACCCTATCCTGCTGTCTGTCCCACCCTTACTGGACCTTCCCAGTATGAAGTATCACTATTTATGAGGATTAAATCGCACCTGCCATCACTGTCCAATGTAGCTGTTCATTCGGGTAGCGTAGCCGTTAGCATAACACTACTGTCCTGCCAATGACCTGGGTTTCAGTTCTACTGCTGTCTGTAAGGGGTCTGCATGTTCTCCCCGTGACTGTGTGTGTTTCCTCCAGGTGCTCCAGTTTCCTCCCACATTCCAAAGACATACAGGTTAGTTGTTAATTGTTCACGTGGGTGTAACTGGGGGGTGTGAGCCCACTGGGTTGGAAGAGCCTATTACCTTAATGTTTGTCTAAATATATGAATAACATCCTTCTGTAGTCAAAGGCTCTTCAGTGTCAAACAGCAGCAACTTTCCCGTCACAGTCACACCGTACTGAAACAGATCTCTAGGCTCACTGTCTCCATGACAGCCCTCTTGCCCAGGTCACTATCCATCTATTGAAGTATCTGTTTAACTATTTCTTAAACAGTGGTTATATATGATGCCATCTCTGACAGTACAGTCCAGATGTCACCGACTCTCTGTGTAAACCCTCATCCCCTCTAATCCCCTTCAAAACTCCCTGTTCTCTCCTTAAACCTACTCAAACCCTCTTGTTTTAATACCAGACCATGGAGAAAGATTCTGACCTTTGACCCTATCTGTGCAAGACATATCAAATCAAGGTGAGTTTATAGTCATAGAAACATAGAAAACCTACAGCACAATACAGGCCCTTTGGCCCACAAATTTGTGCTGAACATATCCCCACCTTAGAAATTACTAGGCTTAGCCATAGCCCTCTATTTTTCTAAGCTCCATGTACCTATCCAAAAGTCTCTTAAAAAACCCTATCATATCCACCTCCACGACCATTGCCGGCAGCCCATTACACGCACTCACCACTCTCTGCATAAAAAACTTACCCCTGACATCTTCTCTGTACCTACTCCCCAGCACCTTAAACCTGTGTCCTCTTGTGGCAACCATTTCAGCCCTGGGAAAAAGCCTCTGACTACCCACACGATCAATGCCTCTCATCATCTTATACACCTCTATCAGATCACCTCTCATCCTCCATCGCTCCAAGGAGAAAAGGCCAAGTTCACTCAACCTGTTTTCATAAGGCATGCTCCCCAATCCAGGCCACATCCTTGTAAATCTCCTCTGCACCCTTTGTATAGTTTCCACATCCCTCCTGTAGTGAGGCGACCAGAACTGAGCACATTACTCCAAGTGGGGTCTGACCAGGGTCCTAGATAGCTGCAATGTTACCTCTCAGCTCCTAAATTCAATCCCACAGTTGATGAAGGCCAATACACCGTATGCCTTCTTAACCACAGAGTCAACCTGCGCAGCTGCTTTGAGCATCCTAGGGACTCGGACTCTAAGATCCCTCTGATCCTCCACACTGCCAAGAGCCTTACCATTAATTCTATATTCTGCTATCATATTTGACCTACCAAAATGAACGACTTCACACTTATCTGGGTTGAACTCCATCTGCCACTTCTCAGCCCAGTTTTGTATCCTATCAATGTCCCACTGTAACCTCTGACAGCCCTCCACACTATCCACAACACCCCCAACCTCTGTGTCATCAGGAAACTTACTAACCTATCCCTCCACTTCCTCATCCAGGTCGTTTATAAAAATCACGAAGAGTAGGGGTCCCAGAACAGAACTCCACTGGTGACTGACCTCCATGCAGACTATGACCCATCTACAACCACTCTTTGCCTTCTGTGGGCAAGCCAGTTCTGGATCCACAAAGCAATGTCCCCTTGGATCCCATGCCTCCTTACCTTCTCAATAAGCCTTGCATGGGGTACCTTATCAAATGCCTTGCTGAAATCCATATACACTACATATATTGCTCTTCCTTCATCAATGTGTTTAGTCACATCCTCAAAAAATTCAATCAGGCTTGTAAGGCACAACCTACCCTTGACAAAGCCATGCTGACTATCCCTAATCATATTATGCCTCCCCAAATGTTCATAAATCCTGCCTCTCAGGATCTTCTCCATCAACTTACCAACCACTGAAGTAAGACTCACTGGTCTATAGTTTCCTGGGCTATCTCTACGCCCTTTCTTGAATAAAGGAACAACATCGGTAATCCTCCATTCCTCCGGAGCCTCTCCCGTCCCCATTGATGATGCAAAGATCATCGCCAGAGGCTCAGCAATCTCCTCCCTCACCTCCCACGGTAGCCTGGGGTACATCTCATCATGTGCACTTGTGTGATGAGGAACAGTTATAATGAAATACATACAGCAACATCACAGATATGTGGGTTCAGACAGCAGGTGGAACATAAATTATACATAATTACATAGATACATTTCTCCAAGAGTACCACACCTTATCGTTGGGTTTGGAGGCTTGTGTACCTCAATGACCCAGAGAGCGATGTTGGCTGGAGTTAGGGCTTTGTGGTTTGGCTCTCGGTAGGGTCACCCATGACAAACAGGTCAAAGGATAGACGGCAGACTAAGAGTCATCCACTGGTGCTTCAGCTCAGGGCTAACAAACCTGACCGGTAAAACAAAATTGTTACAGAAACAGCAATGAAGAGTTCTACATCTGAGTGAGACAGTATTCCTGAGTCTCCAGCTAGGACTTGCATGGCTGACAATAGTGAAAACTGAGAGGAAGATACTGACATGATGAAGGAAGCCCTGAGCACCACCAGAGATGGAGGACCTTCACTGCTGCCCTCAATGCCAGTAGCCTAACAGGCAGGATGTTTGGACAAAGTGGCTCTGCTAACCTATTCAAGCCAAAAGGAGCTCTTGGATTTCACCGAGTATTTTCTATTATTGCTTATCAATGGTATCACTAGACTTTTCCAGTTCACCGAAAAGTTAAAACTATAATGGCAAAAGCATTTTCATATCAAGGTGCTGGGATCGAACATAGATTGTAAATACAGGAGAAATAGGTGAACAGGAATGAGAGCTTTGAATGCTCTCAATATTATGAAAAGAAGAACAAGACACTGTGCTACAATAGTAAAGTCTAGATCTGTGAACATCGCAGATGGCTAGGGACAGGAATAAACTGTTACTGTTTTTACAGCGATTAAATCAAAACAAAGGTGTTTTCCTGATAACTGGATATGTGGTCAGAAGCTTATTTTGACATGTGACAATATTCAAACTACTTCACCTCAGACGCTTGCCAAGGAGATAGATAGCGTCTGTGGTCATACAATTAAATTTGAGATGGTGATGGTGTGGCAATAGATTCAGGTTAGTTATTGTCAAATACACCAGGGTGCAAAGAAATTCCCTGCACTCGTGAAACTCAGAGTAAACCTTATACATGGTAATTACAAAAACAATAAATAGTGACAAACACAGATCAAGAAAACGGGACAACAATTGTAGTGCAACCTGACGTGGGACAAAAAGAAATGGTTGAAGTTACACTGGGAGGAATCATTGAACAAGAAGTTTCTGTTTATCTATTACTGAAAACCGGATAAGCAGTTGATGATTTAGGCCATGGACGGGTAAAAAGAGGAAGGTGCGATGGAATTTTATGCTTTTAGTGCACACTCAGAAATTGATGCTGTATGTCCAATTGATAAGGAACATAAAAGAAAGCATTTCATTTCCTCTTTCAATATGCAAGAGCAGAAAAGACCACGAAGATTGTTGTTAGGATAAGAGGCCTGTGCGGTATTGGGAGCTTGGTCAGGCTAGTCTTTATTCCCTGGAATGTAAGAGAATGAGAGCTGACCTTAAAAAGTACTTAAAATGATGAGAGACATTCATTACTCCATTCCACCTGCCCACATAGAAAACAATGCTTCATACACCAGGATATTGCTCATCGATTTCAGCTTGCTGTTTAACACAACCATCCGTCTGCGTCTGGTGGGTAAACTATCTTCATCGGGACTCAACACCCCTCTCCGTAACTGGATCTTGAACTTCTTGACAGTAGGACCCAGGTCAGTCCAAGTTGGCAGCAACATCTCGAGCTCCATCCCACTGAGAAGTGATGCACTACACCCCGGGGTTGTGTACTCAGTCCGCTGCTGTTCGTGCTGCTGATTCATGTCTGCACTGCCAGATTTAGCTCAAACTGCGTCATCATGTCTACTGATGGTACTGTTGTGGTTGGCCTCATCAGCAACAATGATGAGTCAGTACGCTGAGAGATGGTACAGAGGTTTGTCAAATGGTGCGAGAACAGCCTGAGTCTCAGTGTGGATAAGAAGAAAGAGATGATTGTGGACTTCAGGAAGGCACAGGTCAACCACTCTCCATTGCACAGCAGTGGGTCCACCATGAGGGACAGAAAAGAGCGTAAAGTTTCTTGGTGTGCACATAACAGACGATCTAACCTGGACCCACAACACCTCCTCACTACTAAGATGACACAGCAGCATCTACATTTTCTGAGGAGATTGAGAAGTGCAAGGCTACTTTTTACAGAAGCACTGTCAGGAGTGTTTTGTCCAGTTGTATCGTTGTGTGCTATGGAAGCTGAATGGCGTTAGACAGCAAGACCCAACAGAAGACAGTAAAAGCTTCTGAGAGGGTCATCGAGGTCCTCCTCCCTCCTATTTGTCATATTTAATAGAACCGTTGTAGCAAAGGGCCCAAAGCAATGTTGAGTATCCGTATCACCATCCCACAATCTCTTTGACCCACTACCTTCAGGAAGGAGGTACGGAATCATCAGGACTGGACTGCCCGACTGGGTAACATCTTCTTCCCTCAGGTTGTGAGACTAATAAATACCCTGCCACCACTGAGGTCTTGTCACTAGAACAGTGAGCTGTTTACTGTACTGTCTACTGTTTACCTGCGCTGTGCTTTCTTTTGAATTATATTTTATTAACTTGTATAATATTTTGGTTTATGTGTTGTGTGTGATATATGTTGTGTGGGTGCATCGTGGTCCAGAAGACTGTTGTTTTCTTTGGCTGTAAATGTGTACAGTCAGCTGGCAGTAATCTTGATAAGTTGGATAGTAAGTCTTTTCTTCAGGGTAGCAGAGGCCAAAACTAGGGCGATCAAACTGGAATTAGAATTGCTTTATTATTGTCACCTGTACTGAGCTTGTCTTGCACACTGTTCACACAGATCAAATTCCTACACAGTGCATTGAGGTAGAACAAGGTAAAACAATAACAGAATGCAGAATAAAGTGCAACAGTTACAGAGAAAGTACAGTGTAGGTAAATAAAAGTTGCAAGATCACAACGAGGTAGATATATATCTATCGTACTACACTTACAAGAAAACTGAGGGGAATTTTTTTCCATGCGGAGGGTGGTAAATATATGGAACGAATTGCCAAAGGAAGCGGCTGAGGCAGATACAATAGCATCATTTAAGAAGAACTTGTATGTGGGCTGAACACAGGGTATTCAAACAACAGGAGTTCTGCAGATGCTGGAAGTTCAAGCAACACACATCAAAGTTGCTGGTGAACGCAGCAGGCTAGGCAGCATCTCTAGGAAGCGGTACAGTCGATGTTTCAGGCCGAGACCTGACGAAGGGTCTCAGCTTGAAACGTCGACTGTACCTCTTCCTAGAGATGCTGCCTGGCCTGCTGCATTCACCAGCAACTTTGATGTGTGTTACAGGATATTCAATCCAGCTGGCTGGACACAGTGGTTGACATGTACTTTTTAGGCAGGAGGGCCTGTGTCTATGCTGTACAGCTCAATAGCTCTAACAGTACGTCAGAGTGGCTTGCAATGCATGCATGATTTTGGAATTCTTAGATGGAGGGATGAGGCAGGAAAGGTACATTTTTAGATCTCAAGAACAAGAACAAGAACAAGTTTAAGATCAGAAGCGTGAGATTTGAAAATAACACGAGGTCAATTCCTTCATGTTTAAGGTGTTGCGTATTTGGACTGAGAAGTAGTGGTAGTGGTGGGCACATCAGGGAACAGTTAAAAGCAATCTAGATGAGTACATGGATAGAAGAGGTGTGGGAGTCAAACGGGAGCAGGTGGGACGAGCTCACTGGGCAGCAAAATGGAAGGGTTACTTCTACACCACAACCCAAGAATTGCACCCGCTTCTGACACCGGACATCAGGAAGGACACTGGGGGGACGCACAGACAATTGATTACAATGTTTCTAGATCTGAAGGAATTCTGCCTTAAGGTTAAAATTGAGAAGTGTAGTGATCTTGGAGAAAGAACACTGACAGGAGGAGTGCAAGATCGTGATTCATTTCAATAAGGTGAGAAAAGAAAAGCTGTTCCCATCTGCACAGTAAGGCACAAATTTAAAACTTGGACAAATAAAAGACAAGCTGGATGTGAGGAACAAGTCTTTTTGTGCATGATCATAACAAGTTACCGAATCCAACAAGTAGTTAAAGAGGCAAATGGCACGTGAGCCTTTACTGCAAATGGATTGGAGTTTAAGGACAGGGAGGGTTTGTTATAGTACGATAGTGTATTGGTGAGGCCACACCTGGAAACTGCACATAGTTTTGGTCCCATTATCTAAATAAAAGGATATAGTACCATTAGAGGCAGTTGAAAAGCCTTAGACATAGGAGCAAAATTAGATTAGATTCAACTTTATTGTCATTGTGCCGAGTACAGATAATAGCGTCTGACCAGAAATGCAAGGAATAGTGTTATTTACAAAATAACTGCGAATAAAAAGTAAGTGCTACAGCACCCAAATATAAAAGTACTGAGACCATTTGGCCCTTCGAGTCTTCTCCACCATTCAATCATATCTGATGCTTTTTTCCCCTCCTCAGCTCCAGTCCCCGTCCTTCTCCCTGTAACATCTGGCACATTGCTAGCGAATTCCACAGTGAAGACTGATGCAACGTACTCATTTATTTCATCTGCCATCTTCTTGTTCCCATTATTATTTCCCTGGCCTAATTCTCCAGCAGTTCTATATCCACTCTCATCACTCTTCCATTTTTTACATACTTGAAAAAGCTGTTGCTATTCACTTTGATATTGTTTACTAGCTTGCTTTCATATCTCATCTTTTCCTTCCTAATGATTCTTTTATTTGCTCTCTGTAGGTTTTTAAAAGGCTTCCCGATCCACTATCTTCCCACTAATTTTTGCTTTGCTGTATGCCTTTGTTTTGCTTTTACATTAGGTTTGACTTCTCTTATCAGCCACAGTTGTACTATTTTGCCATTTGAGTATTTCTTGGTTTTTGGAATACATCTATCCTGCACCTTCCTCACTTTTCCCAGAAACTCACGCCATTGCTGCTCTGCTGTCATCCCTGCCAGCATCTCCTTCCAAATTATTTTGGCCAACCTCACTCTCATACCACTGTAATTTCCCTTTACTCCACTGAAATGCTGCTACATCAGACTTTACCTTCTCCCTATCAAATTTCAAGTTGAACTCAATCACATTGTGATCACTAGTTCCCAAGGATTCTTTTACCTTAAGCTCCCTAGTTGCCTCGGGTTCAATACATAATGCCCAATCCAATATAACTGATCCCCTGGTAGGCTCAACAACAACGCAAACATGAGGAAATCTGCAGATGATGGAAATTCAAGCAACGCACATCAAAGTTGCTGGTGAACGCAGTGGGCCAGGCAGCATCTCTAGGAAGAGGTACAGTCGACGCTTTGAGCCGAGACCCTTCGTCAGGACTAACTGAAAGAAGAGATAGTAAGAGGTCTCTTAAGGTATCTCTTACTAGCTCTTCTTTCAGTTAGTCCTGACGAAGGGTCTTGGCCCAAAGCGTCGACTGTACCTCTTCCTAGAGATGCTGCCTGGCTTGCTGCGTTCACCAGCGACTTTGATGTGCAAGGCTCAACAACAAACTACTCTAAAAAACCATCTCTTTGGCATTCATCAAACTCACTCTCTTGAGATCCATTACCAGCCTGACTTTCCCAATCAACCTGCATGTTAAAATCTCCTATGGATGGCCTAATTCTGCTCCTATGTCTAATGACCTTAATGTGTAAAATGGTGTGATAAAAATTGACGATTTTAACTGTCCTAGTATTGATGGGGACTGCCTCATTCAAGAACTTACAGTGTCTGGAGTGAAATTTGTTAAATGCATCCAGAATGCTGTGGACTCGATCCGAGATGGCCTTGATGCTGGCACCTGGGAGGCAACCTACCAACCTGGTGTCCCATTCATGTCCTCAGAATCTCCTGTCTGTCCCCTGACTAGTGAGTTTCCTATCACGACCGCTCCCCTCTCCTCCAATTTCCCTTCTGCACCACGGAGCCATGCTCAGTGCCAGTAACCTGGTCTCCATGGCATTCCCCTGGAGGTCATCCCCCACAACTGTAACCAAAGTGACATGCATATTGTTCAGTGGGATGGCCACAGGGGTGTTCTGTGCTAAGTGGCCATTTACCATCCCATTTCTTCTCCCAGCAGTCACCCACCTACCTGCCTCCTGCAACTTAGGGGTGACTACTTCCCTGCAACCCCGATCAAACCCCTCACTCTCCCTTAAAGGCTGAAGGTCATCCAGCTGCTGTTCCAGATCCCTAACATGGTCTTGAAGGAGCTACAGCTGGACGCACTTCATGCAGGTGTAGTTACTCCCAGTGTAGCCTAACTGTATACAGTACTCCAGGTGTGGTCCCACTGTACACAGTACACCATGTGGTCTGACTGTACACACTATTCTAAATGTTGTCTAACTATATACAATGCTTCAAGTGTGGTCTAATTGTACACAGTATTCCAAGTGTGGTAACTGCACACAGAATTAGAATTAAAATTTATTTAAATCTTACATCCCTCGCACAACGTGAGAGACTAAAATTCTTTGCATTATGACTCAGCTGCAATGTACAGACATGTGGATTTATATATCCTAATGGCTTGTAGAACGAAGCTGTCCCATAGTCTGTTGGTCCTGGCTTTAATGCTGTGGTACCATTTGCCAGACAGAAGCAGCTGAAGCAGTTTGTGGTTGGGGTGACTGCTGTCCCCGGTGATCTTCTCGGCCCTGTTTCTGCACCTGCTGCTGTAAATGTCCTCAGTGGAGGGAAGTTCACCTCCACAGGTGCGCTGGGCTGTCCGTACCACTCTCTGCGGTGCCCGGCAATCAAGGTTGGTGCAGTTCCCGTACCAGGCAGTGATACAGCCAGTCAGGATGCTCACAATGCTGCCCCTGTAGAAGGTCTTGAGGATTTGGGGGCCCATGCCGAACTTCTTCAGCCGCCCGAGATGGAAGAGACGCTGTTGTGCTTTTTTTGCCACAAAGCCGGGGTGTACAGTCCAGGTGAGATCTTCAGTGATGTGTATACCGAGGAACTTGAAACTACTTAGTCTCTCAAATGCTGACCTGTTGATCGGGGTGAGCCTGTCTCCGTTCCTCTTGTAATCCACAATCAGCTCGTTTGTTACATTGAGGGAGGGGTTGTTATCCTGGCACCATTATGTCAGAGCGTCAGTCTCTCCTCTCTAAGCTGTCTCATTACCACTAGAAATAAGGTCAAGCAAAGTCATGTCATCTGAGAATTTGATCAGCAGGTTGGAGCTGTGTGTGGCAGTACAGCTGTGGCTGTAAAGGGAGTAGAAGAGGGGACTCAGAACACAACCCTGGGGGGCACCTGTGTTGAGGATCAGAGGTGAGGAAGCCCACCCTCACCACCTGTTGGCGATCTGATAGGAAGTCCAGGATCCAGCTGCACAAAGTGGGGTGCAGACCGAGGTCTCTGAGCTTCCTGTCAAGTCTGGGGGGAATATGGTATTGAACGCTGAACTGTAGTCCAGGAACAGCATCCTAAGAGTATCCCAGGTGTGGTCTAAATGTACATAGTACTCCAAGTGTGGTTTAACTGTCGTCGTCATCGTGGCTATCCCTCCAGGTCGAGGATGATGGTCTTCGTTCTGTTGATCTATTTATAGGCTCTCAAGTGGCTTATGAGTCCAATCTTGGCTTTGAAAGTTCTTCCGCATTCAGGACAAGTAGTTCCAGATGGCAGATCAGGCTTTGGTTGTTGCTGCCTCTCTTTCCATTTTCTTCTCTTTTCTTCTAATTCTGAACATCTATTGGCTTCGAAAGTTGCTGTTCCTTCTTGCCAGAGTTTCCTGTCCTTGGCATTGGTTTCCCAATTGTTGATGTCGATGTTACATTCCTTCATGTTGGCTTTTAAGACGTCTTTGAATCTCTTCTGTTGTCCACCTCTTTTACGTTTGCCTTCTTTAAGCTGGGAGTGGAAGATTTGTTTCTGTAGACGTTCGTCTTTCATCAGAACAAAATGACCGCTCCATCTTAGTTGGTTCCTGATGATGTAGGCTTCAATGCTTGTTGTTTTTGCTTCATTTAGCACGCTGACGTTGGTTCTTCTATCTTCCCAGCTGATATTTAAGATGTTTCGAAGACAGTGTTGATGGAACTTTACAAGTGCCTTCAGATGTCGTTGGTATGTTGTCCAGGTTTCTGATGCATACAGGAGTGTTGGGTCACCACTGCTTTGTACACTAACATTTTGGTGTCTGTTCAGATGTCACGATCATGAAAGACTCTTGTTCGGAGACGTTCCAAGTGTGGTCAAATGGTACACAATATTCCGAGTGTGGTCAAACTGCACATAGCATTCCAAGTGTGGTTTACCTGTGCACATTTTCCAAGTGTGGCCTAACTGTACACAGTATTCCAAGTGTGATGTAACTGCACACTGAACTCCAAGCATGTTCTATCTGTACATATTACTCCAAATGCGGTCTGGATCTGCACAGTACTCCAACTGTGGTCTAACTGTACACATTTTTCCAAGTGTGGTCTAACTGTAAACAGTACTCCAAGTGTGGTCTACCTCTGTTTTATAAAGATGCAAGACAACAAACCAACTTTTATATTCTTTCTCGTATTTATGAAGAGTAGAATACTAGATGCCTTCTTCACCACCCTAACCACCAGCTTTGCCACTTTCATGCAGAGGTGACCTTAAAGTGCAAGGTCACTCTGTCCATCTGTATTCTTTAGTGCCATACTATTTACTGTACAAGTCTTATTCATACACAGCAACGCTGTGACCACCTTTTCACTAAAAGTGAGTTTTTTTGTTTTTAGTTTAGCTACTTCCTGTAAACATTCATTATAATTTCTATTATTGATGCAGCTATAAAGAAAGTAAGATAGCAGCTGCATTTCACTGGGAGTTTTAAGAGATTTGGTTTGTCACCTAAAACACCCAAAAACTTTTATAGATGTGCCATGGAGAGAATTCTGACAGGCTGCATCACTGTCTGATTGGGGGGGACTACTGCACAGGACTGGAAGAAGCTACAGAAAGTTATAATCAATTCACAAACAAGAGAAAATCTTCAGCTGCTGGAATTTTGAGCTAGACACACAAAGTGCTGGAGGAACTCAGCAGGCCAGGCAGCATCTATGGAAAAATTACAGTTGACATTTTAGCCTAAACCCTTTGGCAGGACTTTGTAAAATTAGAAAGTTGTAAAATTAGTCGGCTCCCTCTTGGGTATGAGCCTCCATGGTATCTAAGGCATCTTCAAAGAGCAATGCCTCGGCAAGGCAGCGTCCATTATTAGTGACCCCCGTCACCCAGGACACACCCTCTTCTCGCTGTTACTATCAGGAAGGAGGTACAGAAGCCTGAAGACACACACTCAATGATTCAGGAACAGCTTCTTTTCCTCTGCTAACCAATTCCTAAATGGACATTGAACCCATAAGTACTACCTCACTGTTTTTTATTGTATTTCTGTTTTTAATTTAACCATTTAATTTACATATATATTTGTACTGTAATTGATTTAATTATTTTTTATTTCTATATTTATCACTTATTGCATTGTACTGCTGCTGCTAAGTTAACCATGACACTTGCTGATGATAATAAAGCTGATTCTGATTCTAAATTATGCTTAATTTTTTTGTGAATGCTTCTTATCTGATGTCACCATACCAGGCGACATGCTAGTGAACCTCCAAAGCACTCTCTCTACGCTAACCACTTCCTTCCTGTAGCATGGTGACCAGAACAGTACTCAGTACACACAGTACTCCAAGTGTGCTCTGACTGTATTTTGTAATTAGATTATGAGAACACTCAGTCCCCTTTTATTGTCATTTAGAAATGCATACATGCATTAAGAAATGATACAATATTTCTCCGGAGTGATATCACAAAAAACAAGACAGACCAAAGACTAACACTGACAGAACAACATAATTATAACTATAGTTACAGCAGTGCAAAGCAACACCATAATTTGATAAAGAACAGACCATGGGCATGGTAAAAAAAAGTCTCAAAGTCCCGAGTTGATCGACTCCCGAGTCCCCGATAGCAGGCGGCAAAAGGGAGAAACTCCCTGCCATAAACCTCCAGGCACTGTCAACTTGCCGATACCTTGGAAGCAGCCGACCCTGATTCCATCCGTCCGAAAACTCCGAGCTTCCGACCAGCCTCTCCGATACAGCCTCCCCAGTGCCATCCTCTGCCGAGCGCCTTCGACCTCGCCCCGGCCGCTGAAACACACAAAGCCGAGGATTTCAGGGCCTTCTGCTCTGGAGATTCTGGTTACCACACAGTAGCAGCGGCGGCGAAGCGGGCATTTCAGAAGTTTTCCAGATGTTCCGCTGTGCTCTCACGTCTGTCTCCGTCAAATCAGAATTGTGCACGGTCCCCTACTTGACAAATAACAGATATTTATCACCGAAGTGGCCGCGCGCATTGTCGCTGTGCCGCCATCTTCTCCCCCCTCCCTGGAGGATTTAAAATATCATATCATAAAATATCAAACAACTTTCATATTCTTGCTCCAACCTATGACTAGAAAGCCATATGCTTTCTCCACCTCCCTAACAACCTGCATTGCCACTTTCCTGGAGCGATGTCCTTAAACCCCAAGGACCCTCTGTTCATCAACATTCTTTAGTGCCCTACCATTTACTGTACCTGTCTTACACGTACACAGCAGCGCTGTGACCACCTTTGCTCCAAAATGGACCTATCTTGATTTTAGTTTTTCATTTCTTGTAAAAAAGTAATTATAATTTATGCCTAATTTTTGGTCCCTTCTTGTGGACACTGCTTATCTGATGCTACGTATGTGCCCACGATACTGCTGCAAGAAAGCTTTTCATTCTGCCTGTGCAGTACTGTGCAAAAGTCTTAGGTACATATATACAGGCAGGGTGCCCAAGTCTTCTGCACAGTGCTGGAGTAATTGTACGTATTGCACTGTACAGCTTCCTGGGGGAAAAAAACAGATTTAATGTCATTTAAAACCTGATTCTGATGTGGGTCTCGAGTGTGAATTGAGTGGAAAGGGGGCAGGGAGAGAGGAATCATCAGTTAATAGCTCATCAGGGGTAATTGATAAGTTAGTGGCCTAAGGTAGAAGGAGATGAGTTATTAACTTCAAACTTTCTGCATAATCACTCAAACAGTTGAACTGCAGCTGTATAACTCATCTCCTTCTGCCTTAGGCCATGAACTTATCAATCACTGCTGCTGTGGACACTTTCTGGAGGTCCAAGATCCGTATGCTCCATGACTGCTGGACTAAGTGTGTAAATGTAGGAGGGAACTATGTTGAAAAATAAATGTACTAGGTTTTCTAAAATTGACTCCTTCTACCTTAGGCCATGAACATATCAATCACCCCTCGTACATGAAGACTTGGCCTCCACAGCTGCCTGTAGCAAAGAATTCCACAGATTCACCACTCTCCAGCTAAAAGAATTCTTCCTTATCTTTGTTCCAAAATGCAATATAGGAGCAGAAGTAGGCCATTCGGCCCAGCGAGTCTGCTCCACCATTCAATCATGGGCTGATCCAATTATTCCAGTCATCTCCACTCCCCTGCTTTCACCCCATACCCTCTGATGCCCTGGATAATCAAGAACCTATCTATCTCTGCCTTAAATACTCCCAATGACTTGGCCTCCACAGCCACTCGTGGCAACAAATTCCACAGATTTGCCACCCTCTGACTAAAGTAATTTCTCCACATCTCAGTTCTAAATGGACGTCCTTCAATACTGAAGTTGTGCCTTTTTGTCCTAGAATCCCCTACCATGGAAAATAACTTTGCCATTTCTAATCTGTTCAGGCCTTTTAACATTCGGAATGTTTCTATGAGATGCCCCCTCATTCTCCTGAACTCCAGGGAATACAGCCCAAGAGCTGCCAGATGTTCCTCATACGGTAACCCTTTCATTCCTGGGATCATTCTTGTGAATCTTCTCTGAACCGTCTCCAATGTCAGTATATCCTTTCTAAAATAAGGAGCCCAAAACTGCACACAATACTCCAAGTGTGGTCTCACGAGTGCCTTATAGAGCCTCAACATCACATCCCTGCTCTTATATTCTATACCTCTAGAAATGAATGCCAACATTGCATTCGCCTTCTTCACAACCAACTTAATCTGGAGGTTAATCTTCAGGGTGTCTTACACAAGGACTCCCAAGTCCCTTTGCATCTCTGCATGTTGAAAAGGATGTGCCTCTATTCTGAGGCTTTTGTCCTCAGGCCCGAGAGCAGTGAGAGAGCCTTGTATAGCCATTGCTGGAGCCGACTTGGAGCTGATTCAAGGCGGCAGAATCTAGGCAAGGCAACAGAGGTGAGGCATGGTTTAGGCTGCCGGGCCCAGGCCCGAGAGTGATGAATAAGCTGATGATTGGCTGATTTAAGTACCGGGCCAGATTGGAAAGGTTGGGTACGGGTGGAATCGAAGTGGTGTGTCTCGGGTCTGAGAGCGTATCGAAGGGGCAGGGGCTGGGTCTGAGAGTAATGAACAACCTGACATTTCACTGATTTACGTACTGGGCCAGATTGAAATGGTCAGGGTGTCAGGGCAAGAGGAGAGGGACGAGCCAGTTTGCAGCTCACAGCTCACACGGTTTACTCATCTCTGTACTGAACTGAGGCTGTGACCTGCAAATAACTGGCTCCTGGTTGGGCTGTGACTGGTTCATGTGAACTTTTGTGAACGTTGTTTATGAAAGTTACTTGTCTACTTTTATTGTTTGCATGATCTGTTTGTTTTCTGCACATTGGGTGTGTAGTGGTCTTCGTTATTGTGTTTCTTTGTTTTGTGGCCGCCTGTAAGGAGGTGAATCTCCAGATTGTATATAGTACAGATACTTAGATAATAAATGCACTTTGAACTTTGACATTGGTAACAGTGAAGTATAACAACCAACAAGCATCATTGGGCTTGTAA
Source organism: Mobula hypostoma (assembly GCF_963921235.1). Classification (NCBI taxonomy): domain Eukaryota; kingdom Metazoa; phylum Chordata; class Chondrichthyes; order Myliobatiformes; family Myliobatidae; genus Mobula; species Mobula hypostoma. The sequence continues at coordinate 32,217,204 of NC_086101.1, forward strand.
AATCAGGAGGGCCATATGATGGTGCTGGGATTGGCTGAGACTTGATTGGAGATCCATCCACCATTTGCATGCCACATCCCCTGCAACAGACTCAGCTGAAAGCAAATTACAAATGGTACTGGATGATGCTACAGCAGAGTTCAGGGATATGTGAAAAGGCCACACCCAGGTTTTACACAACTTGTCTGGTTCCTTGTACCATCAAGATAAAGTAGCCAGTGAGCCAGATCACATGGAGGCTGAAGGAATTCTTTCCAAGGTTGAGTGGAGCCCATGGACAACCCCAGTGGCCCCAGTACCCAAGAAGGATGGTCTAACAGGATCTGTGGTAATTTAAAGGTCACTATCAACCTAACACTGAAAGTAGATCAATGCTCTCTGCCCAGGATAGAGGATATTTTTGCAAACCTTTCTGGAGGAAAACACTTCAACAAAATGGACTTTGTGGAGTCCTACTTACTGATGGAGATGGAAGACAAGTCCAAAGTGATTTCACCATGAACACTCAAAAAGGGCTTTATCACTTTAATCTGCTTACTTGTGGAGAAGCATCTTCACCTGCACTCTGGCAGCAAGCTGTGGACCAGGAGCTGCAAGGCTGCACAGGTACCCAGTGTTACCTGGATGACATCATTGTTACTGGTGAGGATGGCAAGGAACAGCTCCAAAATCCCAACACAGTGCTGAAAAGATTCGTAGGTTAAGGGCTCAGAGCACAGCAAGACAAGGGTGAAATCTTGAAACTAATCATCACATTATTGGCACACAAGATTTATGTGGGTGTTCTAAGAAGATTCAAGCTGTGGTAGATGCCCCGAGGCCAAAGGACACTTCACAGTTGTGGTCCTTTCTAGGATTTGTCAATTACTTTAACAAGTTCTTGTCAATCCGTTCCTACCCACATCCGTGACACTTCACACGCTCTTGACCTTTTCAATGATTTCACGTTCTCTGGCCCTAATCATCTTATTTTCACTGTAGATGTCCAGCCCCTAGGCACCTCCAGCCTCCACTAGGAAGGCCTCAAACCTCCCTGTTTCTTTCTGAGTACCAGACCCAAACTGTTCCATTCCACACAACTCTCCTCCGTCTGGTGGAACTTGTCCTCACTGTCAATCATTTCTCCTTTGGCTCCTCTCAGTTCCTTCAAACAAGAGGTGTAGTCATGGGCACTCGCAAGAATGCCAGCTCTGCCTGCCTTTTTGTCAGCTATGTGGAACAGTCTATGATCCAAGCCTATACTGGTGTCACTCCCCAACTTCTCCTACGCTATATCAGTGACTGTGTTGGTGCTGCTTCCTGCACTCATGCCAAGCCAGTCGACTTCATCAACTTTGCCTCCAACTTCAACCCTGCCCTCAAATTTACCTGACCCATTTCTGACACCTCCCTCCCCTGTATGTGAAGGATGTAAGTAATAAAGTCAATTCAATTCAATTCATCCCCATACCAACATGTCCATCCACAGCCTCCTCTCCTGCCATGATGAGGCCACACTCAGAATGGCGAAGCAACACCTAATTTTCCCTCTGGGTGGCCTCCTACCTGACAGCTTGAGCATCGGTATCTCGAACTTCCAGTAATGCCCCTCCTTCTCTATTGCCTATCCCCATTTCCCTCTCTCACCTAATTTCCTTGCTTTCCCATCACCTCCCTCTGGTGCTCCCCCCCACTTTTTCTTTCTTCCGTGGCCTTCTGTCCTCTCCTATCAGATTCCTCCATCTCCAGCCCTGTATCTCTTTCACCAATTGACTTCCCAGCTCTTTACTTCACCTCTCCCCCCCTCCCGGTTTCACCCTTCACCTTGTGTTTTCCCCTCCCTCCCCAACCCTCTAATTCTGACTCCTCACCTTTTGTTCTCCAGTCCTGCTGAAGGGTCTCAAGCTGAAACACCGACTGTCCTCTTCGCCATAGATGCTGCCTGGTCTGCTGAGTTCCTCCAGCATCTTGTGTGTGTTTCCTGCCAAACCTGGCTACGGTACTCCACCCATTGAACTTATTACTACAGATTGGGAAGAAATGGCAATGGACAAAGCAGTGTGAGGTGTCTTTCCACCGTACTCACACATTATGACCCACATTGTCGGGTGAAGCTTGCCGGAAACACCTCATATTATAGTATATGCTGCAGTCATATCACATGTTACAAGTGATGGAAATGAGTGCCCACAGTCTTTGCATCATGTTCCCTTACCGACGCGGGTAAATATTACACACAGATTGACAGAGAGGAGTAAATACCTGAAAAATCTACAAAAGAGGACACTATCACGGCAGCACTCAGTCAGGACAGACCGGAGAACTCACCTGCTGAGGTGTTATGGGTGGAACTGAGCAATAAGAAAGGTCTGACCATGCTAATGGGGCTATATTACAGACCACCTGATGGTGTGAGAGATTTAGAGGAAATTGGATTAGACATTGACTTTGTGGGAGAAGCCAGAGAGTGATAGATGGTTGTCTCTCTGACTGGAGGCCTGTGACTAGCGGAGTGTCACAGGGATCTGTGCTGGGTCTGTTGTTGTTTGTCATCTATAATCAATATCTGGATAATTATGTGGTTAACTGCGTCAGCAAATGTGTAAATGGCACCAAGATTAGGGGTGCAGTGGACAGTGGAGGAAGACCAACACGGCTTTCAGTGGGAGCTGGACCAGATGGAAAAATGGGCTGAGAAATGGCAGATGGGATTTAATGCAGACAAGGGCGAGGTGTTGCAGTTTTGGTAGGACCAACCAAGGTAGGTCTTGCGCTGTGAATGGTAGAGTGCTGAGGAATGTGTTAGAACAAAGAGATCTGGAAATACAGATCCATAATTAATTGAAAATGGTGTCATAGGGTTCTAAAGCAAGCTTTTGCGCATTGCCCTTCATAAATCAAAGTCTTGAGTACAGGAGATGGGACTTTATGTTGAAGTTGTATGAGATGTTGTTGAGGCCTAATTTGGGGTATTGTGTGTAGTTTTAGTCACCTATCTACAGGAAAGATGTAAACAAGGTTGAAAGAGTACCAAGAAAATTTACAAGGATGTTGCCAGATCCAGAGGACATGAGTTATAAGGAAAAATTGAATAGGTTAGGACTTTATTCCTTGGAATGTAGAAGGTTGATGGGAGATTTGATAGAAGCATACAAATTTTAATGAGGGGTATAGATCAGGTACATGGAAGCACTTTTTCCACAAAGGTTGGGTGGGTCATGGGTTAAGGGTGAAAGGTGAGATGTTTAAGGGGAACATGAGGGGAAAACATCTTCACTCAGAGGGTGGTGAAAGTGTGGAACGAGCTGACAGTCCAAGTAGGTCATGAGAGCTCAATTTCAAATATCTGCGGCTATAAAGTGGCCAGAAGAGTCCTAATGGCCTCCGCTCCACCCTTGCACACTGATAATGTGTTGAGAGGCCTCTTCTCGAGGACTGGTGCTCCAGAATATTTATTCAGTGACAATGGACCATTGCTTGTTGCAGAACAGTTTCAGTCATTCCTGAAAAGACATAGAACATCTGCACTGAACCAACCAGTTTACAAATGGCTTGGCAGAGTGGTCCGTCCATAGTCTAAGGAATGCAATGCGAGCAATGTTAGCAGAACACACCTCAATGAATCAGAAACTCTCCAATTTCCTCTTTGCATATCGCATTGCAGCATGTTCCACAACCAACAACCCACCTGCTGTACCGTTCCTAGGTCATCCTTTGGGCTCATGCTTGGTTTGCCTCAAATTCAATCTCAGGAATATACATACTGATGAGAGAGCAATACATTACACATTTGAGTTGGAGTTTATGGCTAAGCAGGCAGGTATATAGTGATTTGAATTTCACATCACATGTGAGTGGCTCACTAAAGAAGTCAAACCATATCGTGACTCATATGCTTTTTTATCAATTAGTTCCTGGAGTCACAAAACATTACACTAAACACTAATGGAGAGTTATAGAAACATAGAAAACCTACAGCATAATACAGGCCCTTTGGCCCACAAAGCTGTGCTGAACATGTCCTTACCTTAGAAATTAACTAGGGTTACCCTTAGCCCTCTATTTTTATAAGCTCCATGTACCTATCCAGGAATATCTTAAAAGACCCTATCGTATCCGCCTCCACCACCATTGCCGGCAGCCCATTCCACGCACTCACCACTCTCTGCATAAAAAACTTACCCCTGACATCTCCTCTGTACCTACTTCCAAGCACCTTAAAACTATGCCCTCTTGTGTTAGCCTCTGACTATCCACATGACGAATGACTGTCATCATCTTGTACAACTCTATCAGGTCACTTGAGGAGAAAAGACCGAGTTCACTCAAGTTATTCTCATAAGGCGTTCTCCCCAATCCAGGCAACATCCTTGTAAATCTCCTCTGCACCCTTCCTATGTAGTGAGGCAACCAGAACTGAGCACAGTGCTCCAAGTGGGGTCTGACCAGTGTCCTATATAGCTGTAACATTACCTCTCGGCTCTTAAAGTCAACGCCACGATTGATGAAGACCAATGCACCGTATGCCTTCTTAGGCACAGACTCAACTTGCATAGCAGCTTTGAGTGTCCTATGGACCCCAAGATCCCTCTGATTCTCCACACTGCCAAGAGTCTTACCATTAATACTATAATTGACCATCATTTTGACCTACCAAAATGAACCACCTCACACTTATCTGGGTTGAAGTCCATCTGTCACTTCTCAGCCCAGTTTTGCATCCTATCGATGTCCTGCTGTAACCTCTGACAGCCCTCCACACTATCCACAACACCCCCAAACTTTGTGTCATCTGTTTTATGTCCACTGCCCTTGTTAAATAAAGGAAACACATTAGCTGCTCTCCAGCCCTCTGGTTGGTTACCAGGGTCTAATGAAGATACAAAGATCTCCATCAGGGCCCTGGCAGTCTCATTTCTCCTAGTACCCTGAGAGAGATCTCATCAGCCTCTGGGCAGTTGTCTATATCATTGCATTCTCAGACACCTGTTTAACACTGGGCAGATTCAGACATGGGAATGCACCTCTCCCTGAGTTTTCTACCTCCTCCTCCTTGGTGTTATGAAAAAGAAGTGTTCACGTAGGTCCTTGCCCACGCTTAGGTGCAGCGGCCATAATGTGAGCGGGCCAGTGTAGAGCAGAGTCTCTGGCTCAAAGAGGCTTCGACGTGAAAAGTCAGAGGCTGAGGTAAGTTTCTTTCTTTCACAGTCTATTACTGTATAGATAGTGAGAATGGGTCCAGGGCAATGTTCCCTCTAATTTTTAGTAGTCAGTGTGTGCAAAAATCTTATGTTGTGCAAATTTTTTTCCTGTGACAAAAGTATGTGTGCACTGAATGCATACATGGCACAGTTTATGTAGGTTTACAAAATATTTGACATAAAACTGCACAGAATAACAACAAAATAACATACATATTTAAGTGTCTCAGTTATTTTTTCTTTCTCCTGTCTTTGGCATTTACCCATTCTTTGTAAACTCTATCTAGGCTAACAGAACTTCCATCCAATTTAAAAACGCAAACACGAGGAAATCTGCAGATGTTGGAATTTCAGGCAAAACACATAAAAAATGCTGGTGAACGCAGCAGGCCAGGCAGCATCTCTAGGAAGAGGTACAGTCGACGTTTCAGGCTGAGACCCTTCGTCAGGACTAACTGAAAGAAGAGCTAGTAAGAGATTTGAAAGTTGGAGGGGGAGGGGGAGAACCATAATGATAGGAGAAGACAGGAGGGGGAGGGATGGAGTTAAGAGCTGGACAGTTGATTGGCAAAAGGGATATGAGAGGACATTGGGACAGACGGGAGGCCTAGGCAGAAAGAAAGGGGGAGGGGGAAGCCCAGAGGATGGACAAGGAGTATAATGAGAGGGACAGAGGGAGAAAAAGGAGAGAGAGAGAAAAAAAACTAATAATAAATAAGTAAATAAATAAATAAATAACGGATGGGGTACGAGGGGGAGGTGGGGCATTAACGGAAGTTAGAGAAGTCAACGTTCATGCCATCAGATTGGAGGCTACCCAGACGGAATATAAGGTGTTGTTCCTCCAACCTGAGTGTGGCTTCATCTTGACAGAAGAGGAGGCCATGGATAGACATATCAGAATGGGAATGGGATGTGGAATTAAAATGTGTGGCCACTGGGAGATCCTGCTTTCTCTGGCGGACAGAGTGTAGATGTTCAGCAAAGCGGTCTCCCAGTCTGCGTCGGGTCTCACCAATATATAGAAGGCCGCATCGGGAGCACTGGATGCAGTATATCACCCCAGCCGACTCACAGGTGAAGTTTCGCCTCACCTGGAAGGACTATCTGGGACCCTGAATGGTGGTGAGGGAGGAAGTGTAAGGGCATGTGTAGCACTTGTTCCGTTTACAAGGATAAGTGCCGGGAGGGAGATCGGTGGGAAGGGTTGGGGGGATGAATGGACAAGGGAGTCGCATAAGGAGTGATCGCCACGGAAAGCAGACGGAGCGGGGGAGGGAAAGATGTGCTTAATGGTGGGATCCCGTTGGAGGTGGCGGAAGTTACGGCGAATTATACATTGGACTTGGAGGCTGTTGGGGTGGTAGGTGAGGACAAAGGGAAACCTATTCCTAGTGGGGTGGCGGGAGGATGCAGTGAGAGCAGATGTGCGTGAAATGGGAGAGATGCGTTTGAGAGCAGAGTTGATGGTGGAGGAAGGGAAGACCCTTTCTTTAAAAAAGGAGGACATCTCCTTTGTCCTGGAATGAAAAGCCTCATCCTGAGAGCAGATGCGACTGAGATGGAGGAATTGTGACAAGGGGATGGCATTTTTGCAAGAGACAGGGTGAGAAGAGGAGTAGTCCAGACAGCTGTGAGAGTCCGTAGGCCTGGACTATTCCTCTTCCCACCCTGTCTCTTGCTGCCTACGTTCACCAGCATTTTTTATGTGTGCTGCTTTCCATCCAATTGATAGCTTTTGATTCTCATTAACATATCCAAATGACATTCACCTAAACGGTTTCTCAGCTTGTTTTTGAGTTGATTCATTAGGCTAAAACCTCGCTCACAGTCCGCACTAGACGCAAGAAAGGTTCCCCCAATGTCCATCAACTGTGCAAGGTCGCAAAACTGTTCATTTTGAAGTACAAATGCCACCATTTGAGTAACGTTTGAAATCAGTTTGGATTTAGTTTTTTCTTGCACGGAAAATTTAAAATCATTAAACTGTCTAACTATTACAGTATTTTCAGCGAGAAAATCTGATATTTCAGACATAAGGCATTAACTTGTTCATCGCCAAATGTGAAGTCACAATCTGCAATTGCGGAGAAATCAAAAGCTGACCGTTCTTGTACCTCATCTTCAGGAAACCTTCCTTCTAAATGAACACAAATACTACTTATAAAAGTCAACAGTGAACTTGTATCTGCTGTGACACTTTCTTCACGTTGTTGGCTTAGCAAAACTTTAACTTTGTCACTCCATGAAACATTGTCTCCCAGATACTGCTTTCTTATCTTGTTAATTTCAACTCGCGCAAACTGAAGTGAATGAATCGGTGTCAGGCCACTCTTTTGCAGAATCTTGGACAGTGCGGCCAGTTCATCAAAGACATCACTTAAAACCTGTAAAGCTACTTTGTATGTGATGTTCATCAATTTCTTGTGACAGTATTTACCCACAGGGTCATTTGACTGATCCTCTTCAAAGTATGTGATCAGTGCCTCATAATTTTTTATTATTGCCTGCAATGCAAAGTATCTAGATAACCATCTGACTTCATTAAGTGCTCTGAAAGCAACAGCTTCATTTTCAGAGGCCTCTGCAAGTTCTTTAAATTCGCATCTTTTAACTGCATATCGAGAAAACATTATGTAGATTGTTCTCATCAAAGTTTCAATATCTCTGATTAACTTGACTTCTTTCCATGCATCACAAATCCCAGATCTTCACGGTGTGCTACACGGTGTTGCTGAACTAAGTGTGAAATGTCCTGTTTAAGTTTTGCTGCAACACCATTAACTCTGCCCAACGTTACTGACTCCATCAGACATAAACACCAACATTTTATGGAGGTCAAGTTTCTTCTCTTCATAAAACTGCTTGATCGCTGAAACAATAGAAGCATCACACGCCTGCAGCTGAACTATTCCGACAAAAAACATTTTATAAACAGTACAATCTTTAGATCTGAATTTGAAGTATAGAATGAGGCATTTGTTGACAGGTATGTCTGTGGGTTCATCAACTGCTAATTTGTGAAAATCTGCTAATGCTATTTCTTCAAACATGTCTTTCTGAACAATATGTTTGATAGTCTCCAGAAATTCGAACACATAATTTTTACTTTGCCAGCTGTCTGGGAGTTGAACATACTTTTCCATATGTTCATTAAGTGTTGAACTGAATGTAAAGAGTTATTCATTTTAACAGCTAACAGCACACTGTCGATAAAACTTTGATCTCCTCTGGGTCTGATCGTTTTCGCTCTCGCTCATCTGCACTCCACCGTAACATGCGTAGCTCTCCTTTAACAGGTAATGACAGGTTCTGTTGCCTGAGCTTTTGTACACCGTCCAAATGTGATTTACTTGCCAAATGACGCTTCAAAAAGTCCAGTTTCCAAATGTAATCCCATTTCTTTCCACTAGCAAATTCTCCAGCAGCTTTCAAATCATGACAATAAAAAACAGATAACTCCAGTTTCCGAATCGTACATAAATATTTCTCATAGCTGAATGTTCATGACCTCATGAGCTTTCAGTCTAGCAGTTTCTACTATTTTGTTAAGCCATTCAACTTTAAACAAATTTGCAGTTCTTTTGCACTTCTTGCCCTTCACTTCTTTTGAACTTGATATAGTGAATCAATATATTTTTCAATAAAAACTTAGTAAGCTATCTACAGGATTTGAAACTTTGTGAACTTTACGATATGAACACTGTCCGCCAAAGATGGCTGCCGCCATGATGCAGCTGTACAAACCGGAACAGGAAAGGTGAGGTGACGTAAATTAGTGACGTGCATTGTGGTATTTGAAAAACTGACTAACTAGTTAACAGAAACATTTAGCTAAAAGATTATTTTCAATAAATATAATTATTAATTACTACATTATTTTAGGTAACTAACCTTTTGTGCGCACATTAATTTCCTTTGTGCGCTGATTGAAAAATGTGTGCGCGCGCACACGCACAATTTTGAGGTTCTTCGAGTTTGATGTGGCAATTCCGGGAGTCCTCCAGTCTTCCTGATAACTACATCTGTGTGAGGTGCATCCAGCCGCAGCTCCTTATGAACCACGTTAGGGAACTGGAGCTGCAGCTCAATAACCTATGGCCCAAACAGGAAAATAAGGAGGTGATAGATAAGTTCCACAGAAAAGTAGTCACCGCTAAGTTGCCGGAGGCAGGTAGCTGGGTGAGCTCGGAGAAGAGAAGGGGATTTGAATACAGAGCAGAGTACCCCAGAGGCCGGTCCCCTCAAGGACAAATATATCGCCTTGGATGCTGTTGTTGGGATCTGGGGAACAGCCGACCAGGAGAAAGCTGCAGCGACCAGGTCTCTGGCACTGCGGAAGAGGAGTACAGTGGTGGTAGGGGACGGACAGGAGATTCTGTGGATGTACGTTGCCTCCCAGGTGCCAAGGACATCTCAGACGAGGCCGACTGCATTCTGAAGGAGGAGACTGAATTGCTGGAAGTCTTGGTACATATTGGTACAACGACACAGATATGAAATGGGAGAAGGTCCTGAAAAGAAAATATGGGTGGAAGTGGAAAATCAGGGCAGTAATCTCTTGATTGCTTCCTGTGTCACACACCACTGAGGACAAGAATAGGGGACAGGCGCTGATGGAGTACCTGGTAGGGCTCTGAGAACCTGTGCCAAGCAACTGGTGGGGCTGCACAAAGACATTCTCAACCTCTCATTGCTACAGTCGGACGTTCCAGCTTGCTTCAAAAGGGCAACAATTATGCCAGCGCCCAAGAAGAGCAGGGTGAGCTGCCTTAGTGACTATCGTCCAGCAGCACTCACATCTGAAAGTTCAAAGTTCAAAGGAAAATTTATTATCAGAGTACATACATATCGCCACATACAACCCTGCGATTCTGCTTCGGCGAGCACACTTGGCTAATCTATAGATCAGTGACTGTAAAGTGTAAACATCAGGAACTGCTAACTGTAAACAAACTGTGCAAATGCTGATATAAATAAATAGCAAAAAATAACCAGCATGAAATAACAAGCTAAATGGGTGTAGCTATTCCCTTTTGTTCAAGAGCCTGATGGTTGAGGGGTAACTGTTCTTGAACCTGGTGGTGTGAGTCCTGAGGCTCTTGTACCTTCTACCTGATGCCAGCAGCAAGAAAAGAGCATCGCCTGGGTGGTGAGGATCTTTGGTAATGGGTGCTGCTTTTCTACGACGACATTTCATGCAGATGTTTTCAATGGTTGGGAGGGTTTTACCTGTGATGTATTGGGCTGAGTCCCTTACCTTTTGTAGGGTTTTCCACTCAAAAGCATTGGTGTTCCCATACCAGGCTGTAATGCAGCCAGTCACAACACTTTCCACCACACATCTATAGAAGTTTGCCAAGGTTTTGGATGACATGCCGACTCTCCGCAGACTCCTGAGGAAACAGAGGCACTGTCATGCTTTCCTCACAGTCATATTTATATGATGGGTCTGGGACAGGTCACCTGAGATAGTGACACCCAGGAATTTAAAGTTACTGACCCTCTCCACCTCTGATCCTTCAATGGTTACTGACTCATGGACCTCCGGTTTTCCTCTCCTGAAGCCCACAATCAGTTCCTTGGTCTTACTGACATTGAGTGAGAGGTTGTTGTTATGACACCACTCAGCCAAGTTTTCAATCTCCCTCCTGTTTGCTGATTCATCACCCCCTTTGATACAGCCCACAACAGTGGTGTCATCAGCAAACTTGTATACGGTGTTGGAGCTGTTCTTAGCCACACAGTCACAGGGGTAAAGCGAGTAGAGAAGTGATGAAGTGCTTTGAGAGGTTGGTTATGGCTAGAATTAGCTCCTGTCTCAGCAATGACCTGGGCCCACTGCAGTCCGCCTATCGGTGTCTGGCGGATGCGATCTCAGTGGCTCTTCACGCTGCCTTGGATCACCTGGAAAATTCAAATACCTCGGCTGTTTATTGACTGCGGCTAGTGTTTAACACAATCATTCCTACAGTTCTGATCAAAAAGCTCCAGAACCTGGGCCTCTGTACCTCCCTCTGCAAATGGATCCTTGACTTCCTAAGTGGATTGGAAATAGCATCTCCACCTCTCCAACAATCAACGCTGGCACACCCCAGGGGTGTGTGCTTAGCCCGCTGCTCTACTCTCTGTACACCCATGACTGTATGACTAGGCACAGCTCAAACGCCGTCTATACAGTTGCTGATGATACAACTATTGTTGGCAGAATTTCAGATGGTGACGAGAGGGCGTACAGGAGTGAGATTTATCAGCTAGTTGGGTGCCGTCACAGCAACAACCTTGCACTCAGTGTCAGTAAGACCAAATAACTGATTGTGGACTTCAGAAAGGGTAAGACGAAGGAACACACGCCAGTCCTCATAAAGGGATCAGAAGTGGAAAGAATGAGCAATTTCAAGTTGTTGGGTGTCAATATCTCTGGACCCAACACATCGGTGCAGTTGCAAAGCAGGCATGATAGCACCTGTACTTCATTAGGAGTTTGAGGCGATTTGGTATGTCGCCAAAAATAACGGAAGAGAGTTGTAAACTTAGTCAGCTCCATTATGGGCACTTGCCTCCATAGTATCCGGGACACCTGCAAGGAATGATGGCTCAAAAATGTGGCATCCATCATTAAGGACCCCCCATCACCCAGGTCATGCCTTGTTCTCATTGCTACCGTCAGGAAGGAGGTACAGAAGCCTGAAGGTACATGCTCAGAGATTCAGGAACAGCTTCTTCCCCTCTGCCATCCAATTTCTGAATGGACATTGAAACCTATGAACACTACTTCACAAAATGCTGGTGGAACGCAGCAGGCCAGGCATCATCTTCAGGCAGAGGTGCAGTCGACGCTTCGGGCCGAGACCCTTCGTCAGGACTAACTGAAAGAAGAGATAGTAAGAGATTTGAAAGTGGGGGAGGGGCGGAGATCTGAAATGATAGGAAAAGACAGGAGGGGGAGGGAGGAGTCTCCACTTGGCAGCGTATGGAGCAAGATGTTTTTGTCATAGCTCCATCTTTCACAACTTACTTTCCACTGCTAGATTTGTTTCAAGTTTGAAGATTTATTATATTTCCTGAAGGATTTACCATTTAATTATGATGGTTGATACTCGATTTGGAACCGAATTAAGAAGTGGCAAAACTCTTCCCGAACCTCAACAAACAAAGAAATCAGAGGAAGTTCCTACTTCAGAAAGGATGCTCTCTTTAATAGAAGTGATTAATGTGAAGATCGGTACGGTGGATACCAAAATCGATAAACTGACGAATGGCTTGAAAAAACCATCCTTGCTGTTCAGGAATCTCTGAAGAATCTGGAAGATCGATATCAGACATTTAAGCAGAGGACTCATAGAATTGAGAGGGAACTGGAGTTAATGAATCAAACTATTAAACAGCAGGATTTGAAGTTGTCTTTTATGGAAAAGAAAATTGTTGAGACTACTTCGGAATTATCAAGAATTAAGAAGAAAACGATTGATTTGGAAAGTAGAAATTGCAGGATGAATTTACGCATACTGGGTTTGCCTGAAAATAAGGAAACCAGTGAGCCATTAAAGTTATTTTCAAACATGTTATATTCACTCTTTAGTGACATTCTCGAAGCCTGTCCGATATTGGACAGAGCCCACCTAATTCAATGTTCTAAGCCTTCAGCTGAAACTAAACCATATCCTATAATTCTGTGTTTGCATTATTTTACAACCAAAGAAGCTATTTTTCAGAATGCAAGGAAAAGGGATAAGCTAATTTATAGCAACACACATAAAAGTTGCTGGTGAACACAGCAGGCCAGGCAGCATCTCTAGGAAGAGGTACAGTCAACGTTTCAGGCTGAGACCCTCCGTCAGGACTAACTGAAGGAAGAGTGAGTAAGGGATTTGAAAGTTGGAGGGGGAAGGGGAGATCCAAAATGATAGGAGAAGACAGGAGAGGGAGAGATGGAGCCAAGAGCTGGACAGGTGATAGGCAAAAGGGGATATGAGAGGATCATGGGACAGGAGGTCCGGGAAGAAAGACAAGGGGTGGGGGTGGACCCAGAGGATGGGCAAGGGGTATATTCAGAGGGACAGAGGGAGAAAAAGGAGAATGAGAGAAAGAATGTGTGTATAAAAATAAGTAACAGATGGGGTACGAGGGGGAGGTGGGGCATTAGCGGAAGTTAGAGAAGTCGATGTTCATGCCATCAGGTTGGAGGTTACCCAGATGGAATATAAGGTGTTGTTCCTCCAACCTGAGTGTGGCTTCATCTTTACAGTACAGGAGGCCGTGGATAGACATGTCAGAATGGGAATGGGATGTGGAATTAAAATGTGTGGCCACTGGGAGATCCTGCTTTCTCTGGCGGACAGAGCATAGGTGTTCAGCATAGCGGTCTCCCAGTCTGCGTCGGGTCTCGCCAATATATAAAAGGCCACATTGGCAGCACCGGACGCAGTATATCACCCCAGCCGACTCACAGGTGAAGTGTTGCCTCACCTGGAAGGACTGTTTGGGGCCCTGAATGGTTGTCAGGGAGGAAGTGTAAGGGCATGTGTAGCACTTGTTCCGCTTACACGGATAAGTGCCAGGAGGGAGATCAGTGGGGAGGGATGGGGGGGGACGAATGGACAAGGGAGTCGCGTAGGGAGCGATCCCTGTGGAATGCGGGGGGGGGAGGGAAAGATGTGCTTAGTTGTGGGATCCCGTTGGAGGTGGCGGAAGTTACGGAGAATAATATGTTGGACCCGGAGGCTGGTGGGTGGTAGGTGAGGACCAGGGGAACCGTATTCCTCGTGGGGTGGCGGGAGGATGGAGTGAGAGCAGATGTACGTGAAATGGGGGAGATGCGTTTAAGAGCAGAGTTGATAGTGGAGGAAGGGAAGCCCCTTTCTTTAAAAAAGGAAGACATCTCCCTCGTCCTGGAATGAAAAGCCTCATCCTGAGAGCAGATGCAGCGGAGACAGAGGAATTGCGAGAAGGGGATGGCGTTTTTGCAAGAGACAGGGTGAGAAGAGGAATAGTCCAGATAGCTGTGAGAGTCAGTAGGCTTATAGTAGACATCAGTGGATAAGCTGTCTCCAGAGACAGAGACAGAAATATCTAGAAAGGGGAGGGAGGTGTCGGAAATGGACCAGGTAAACTTGAGGGCAGGGTGAAAGTTGGAGGCAAAGTTAATAAAGTCAACGAGCTCTGCATGCGTGCAGGAAGCAGCGCCAATGCAGTCGTCGATGTAGTGAAGGAAAAGTGGGGGACAGATACCAGAATAGGCACGGAACATAGATTGTTCCACAAACCCAACAAAAAGGCAGGCATAGCTAGGACCCATACGGGTGCCCATAGCTACACCTTTAGTTTGGAGGAAGTGGGAGGAGCCAAAGGAGAAATTATTAAGAGTAAGGACTAATTCCACTAGACGGAGCAGAGTGGTGATAGAGGGGAACTGATTAGGTCTGGAATCCAAAAAGAAGCTTAGAGCTTTGAGACCTTCCTGATGGGGGATGGAAGTTTATAACGAGGTTAAGATTTGTACAGTTGAAGATTTTACCCCAGAGATTTACGCTGAAAGAATTAAATATCGGGAAGTGATGGTGGAACTTTTAAAAATTAACTGTTGCTCGTCTCTGCGTTATCTGGCTCGTCTGATGGTTACTCCACACCCAATGCTCTTCTAAAATGGATTGAATCTCCAGAAGACAGGTGGAAATTTATAAAAGAGTTTAAGTCCACTTCATAAGCAATTTGAAAAGTTGATCCTTAGCTGGGAGTTGTTTGTAACGCCGTCGATGAAAGTCCGCTCCACGTTTTATGAATGCCCAGACACGGTCTTGGCTAACTCACTTAGATCTGTTGTTGTTTGCTTTAACAGTTAATGTAGTTTTTGTTACGCACCTCATGGGTATCGTGTGACTGTCTTATGACCATGATGTAATTGAGTATCTTGTGAGCATGATGTAATGGTCTTGTGACGGTGGTGATATAATTTTCCCGCCAGAGTGAGGTCACGTTCTCAACAGATATATAATGGGAAACCCCTGTTGTTACGCAGTTGATTCGTTGTTTAATTCGTCAGTTACTCCGTTATGCTGCGTATTCGTCTCATGACGCAGTTTCGTTTTAGAGTGGAGTTTTACTTTCTATTGTAAGTCTAGTATTGGAGAGTGAAGACCTTACTAAAGTACAGGAACCTGATGGATTGAGTAAAGCTGGTGTCGTTCGACGATTTAATACAGGATCATCCTTATTGACTCTTCGTTCAGAAATAGTGGCCTGCGTCTGAGATAACTCCTGTAAGATCAGGAAGGTTTGTGCAGTGTTCACTCGCCAGGAAAAGGTCAGTTCCTTTCAGCCATTTTATTTCATTCGTCGTGAATCCTTTGGACAGAATCAGCAGTATCGTCACGTCTTCGAAGAAATCCATTTCCAGAGAAGTCTCTCCTTATTGACTATGTAAATCACTTGGACTTTCGAATTTACCATTTTAAGACTGTGTTTGAATTTACCACCTTAAGAACAGTTCCAGAGTTGCTGTATAGCAGTTAACTTCCGGTTAAGTTAGTCATTTGAATACTTTTCGCTATTGTTGAGCAGAGTTTAATAAATGTTTATGTTTGTTTATAAAACTTGACTCAATTCTATATTCATTGTTGCTGGTCACGTGACATTTTGAATTTAACATATATATATTTACTTATTTTTTCTTTGATTTGTAAGTCTTTATAATATTAGTTGTAGTATATTAGTTGATTGGATTTATCCTTTTTTTGAATACATGGCTGTGTATTTTAAATGGATTTAAGATGGCCGTCGTTAATTCGGTTTTAACTATTGTTAGACATAATATGAAAATATTTGGAATCTGTTTACTTCTTTATGTATTCTTTGTTATGTCTTTTTGGTGGTGGTAACTTTTTACTTTGTAAGCGGGGCTGCTATCTGGAGACGGGTTAAAGGTTATTAGAATAGCATGCTGTCCGCCTATTGGATGGTTTCTGGGTTTTCAGGAGAGGAGGATGGGTCTATTAGATTAGTTTTTTTTCGACTGGGCAGTCCTGAGGGATTTTTCTTTGTCAATCATCTTGCTTTTCTTTCTGATCGAGTCATGCTTCGCCCTTTCTTCCGATTTAGGTTGCGCCTGCGTATTAGATTATTTTATAACATTTTAAAATTAAACCTTAAATATGGATCTGAATAAAATCAATATAATATCTTGGAATTTAAACGGTATGAACCAACCTAATAAGTGCAGAAAGATTTTTAAGAAATTAAAAGCACTTCATGCAGAAATTATTTTTGTGCAGGAGACTCATGTCCTCAGGCAGGATGAAAATGGCTTTTTTAAATTTTGGAAGGGACCCTTATTTCATTCTTTATCAGTAAATAAAATAAGAGGGGTATCTATTTTTATTAATTCTAAAATCCCCTTTGTTCATTTTAATACTGTTACTGATTTAATTGGAAGATATTTAATTGTTACTGGTCTGTTATGTGGACAAAAGGTGGCTTTGGTGTGTGTCTATGCACCTAATATAGATAGCCCTGATTTTTTTAAGAACCTGTTTTCTGTGCTGCCGATTTTAAAGGAATATAAGTTGATTATGGGCAGTGACTTTAACTGCTGTCTCAATCCATCGATTGACAGATCGTATGCCAATCCGTCGCTTCCTAATAAAGCTGCGACTTGTAGTAATTCTTTTTTATTAGAATACGGTCTGGTTGATATTAGGAGATTTAAATATCCTAAAGAAAAAGATTTTTTTTCACATGTATACCATAAATATTCAAGGACTGATTATTTTTTGCTGGACACGCGATTGGTGCCCTCTGTTGCCGATTGTGCGTATGATGTGATTGCGTTGTCGGATCATGCACCTATGAAAGTAACTTTGAAGTTCTCTGATAATATTCAGATACCTCAGTGGAGATTTAATGTTTCATTGTTTCAAGATTCAACTTTTGTAAATTTTATTTAAGAGCAAATTTCTCTATTTTTTTTGAATTAAATACAACTGAGGGAATGTCAAATTTGGTTATTTGGGATACAATGAAATCTTTTCTTACAGGACAGATAATTTCATATAGAGTAGTTTTAAGAAGGAAAACTAAGGCAGAACTTTTACTGATTACTAATAGGATTAAAGAAATAGATAAAGTTTATTTAGTAATGCCTAGTGAAGATCTCTTTAAGGAAAGGGTGGAACTCCAAGTACAGCATGATTTGCTTTTGACTTTTCCTATTGAACAGCAATTTCTTAAATCTAAAAGCATGGAGACAAGTCAGACAAGTTATTAGGAGGCCAGTTAAAAGCAAATATGGCTGGAAGACAGATCCTGAAAATACCAAGACCTGATAGAAATGCAATGATAGATCCTTATGAAATTAATAAGAGATTTATGGATTTCTACTCTATAAATCTGAATTTTCAGACAATATTACTTTTATGAATAGTTTTTTGCAAAAATTGAATATACCTAAAATCTCTATGCAAGCTATGAATACATTAGATGCACCTATTAAACAAGAGGAAATAGAAGGGGCTATACCCTCTCTCCAATCAGCTAAGGTTCTGGGACCGGACGGATATACAGTGGAATTTTATAAGATTTTTACTGATATACTTACGCCTCATTTATGTCAAATTTTCACTGATTCTATATCCTCTGGGACTCTCCCGAGAACTTTTTATGAAGCTTCAATCTCTTTAATTCCTAAAAAAGATAAAGATTTATCTGAATGCGCTTCTTATAGACCAATTTCTCTACTGACTGTAGATTTTAAAATTCTTTCTAAGATCTTGGCTAATAGACTTGAGAATGACCAAACTGGATTTATTAAAAATAGATATTCACATTTTAACATTCGAGGATTATTAAATATTATTTATTCTTCTCCATCTAAAGAATCGGAATATGTTGTTTCCCTTGATGCAGAGAAAGCCTTTGATAGGGTGGAGTGGTCTAACTTATTTGAGGTTTTGGAAAGATTTAATCTTGGCCCGGGATTTATTTCCTGGATCAAATTGATCTATCAAGCTCCTATGGCTGCGGTTATAACTAATAATCAAAAATCTCCCTATTTTAGATTACATTGGGGTACTTGGCAGGGATGTCCGCTTGGCCCTTTATTATTTAACTTGGCCTTAGAACCCCTAGCTATTGCTCTTAGAAATTCTAATACTGTTCAGGGTATTAAGAGCGGGGACAAAATACACAAGGTTTTGTATATGATGACTTGTTAGTTTATATTTCAGATCCTAGGAAATCTAATCCTTCTATGTTATCCATATTTTCTGAATTCAGTAGTTTTTCTGGGTATAAATTAAATTTACATAAAAGTGAGTTATTTCCTATTAATAATTACTCGGATTCAAATCATCAGATACCTTTTAGTATTGCTAAAAATTACTTTACTTATCTTGGTATTAAAATTACTAAAAATTTTAAGAATCTCTATAAATATAATTTTTTCCATTAATTGGCTACACCAAACAAATGCTTTCTAAATGGTCGCCTATGACATTATCATTAACAGGTTGAATTAATGCTATTAAAATGATAGTTTTACTGAATTTTTATACATATTTCAGGCAGTTCCTTCTTTTGTTCCTAAAAAGTTCTTTGACAGAATAGATTCTATAATCTTATCTTATATTTGGAACAATAAAAATCCTAGATTGAGTAAACCCTTATTGCAGAAATTTAAAAAGGATGGTGGTAAGGCTTTACCTAATTTTAGAATGTACTATTGGGCAATTAATATCCCATATATTACTTTTTGGATTCCCTATTCAGATGTACGTAAATGTCCTTTACGGTTGGATTTGGAGGAAAACTGGGTGAAAGGATTCTCTTTGGCCTCTTTACTGGGAGCTCCTCTTCCCTTTTTGTTTTCTAAGATTAGTAGACAAGATTTTAATCCCATTATTAAACATACATTAAGAATTTGGTTTCAGTTTTGTAGATTTTTTGAGTTAAATAATTTTATTCTTTCTAGTAATATCTCTGTTAATTATTTTTTTAAACCATCAATTTTGGATAAGGCCTTTTTAATTTGGAAAACCAAGGGAACAATAGCTTATTCAAATTTGTTTTTAGGGGACTGCTTAATGTCTTTTTCTCGGTTAGTGGATAAATATGATTTATCTAATGTACACTTTTTTAGATATTTACAAATTAGGAATTTTTTACATGGTTTTTGTCAAATTACCCTTCTGCTTATCCACCTAATATGACAGATGCTCTCTTTCAGTTTAAACCATTTCAAAAAGGGTTGATAGCTATAATCTATAAACAGTTATTGAACTCACAAATGATACCTAATGATAAAATTAAACGTGCTTGGGAATCGGAATTTCAAGAGTCATCTTTCATTCGGTTAACAACTCATCTATTTGCGCCCGTCATTCCTTGATACAGTTCAAGGTAGTGCATCGGGCCCACATGTCAAAGGATAAACTAGCGCGTATTTTTTCCAATATCAATCCTATTTGTGACGGATGTAATACTGAGCTGGCCACTTTAACTCATATGTATTGGTCTTGTATAAAGCTAGATAACTTTTAGAGAGATGTTTTTAAAATGCTGTCAAAAGCCTTGGATCTTGATCTACAACCTAATTTGCTTACAGCAATTTTTGGGATTATCCCATTGGAGGCAGGAAATATTCCTGTTTCCGCTCAACATATGATAACCTTTTTGATTTTATTGGCTAGGAGAGCCATTTTATTGAAGTAAAAGGATTCTAATCCACCTACGGTCTTTTATTGGCTTTCTTCCATTACGTCCTGTTCAAGTTTAGAGAAAATAAGAAGTCGGACATTTGACACGTCCTTTAATTTGAGCAAATCAGGCGATCTTTTATTCAATATTTTCATTTGATTTGATTTATTACTCTTCCAATTTTTTTTCGAAGTTTTAGATTTGATCAGAAAGTCTTTCTTTTTTTTGGCCGTATCCTCAGAATAGACTGCCCAGTCCCTTTTTTTTTTCTTTCTTTATATAGTGTAGTGGGTTTTTGTTTTCTTCATTTAAAATTCAATGTTTTTTTTCCAGAATTGCTATTTTCTTTTTTTTATTATATATTTTATAATAATAATAATAAGGGCATCCGTTAGTCTTGCGAGACCACGGATCTGCGCCTGGAAAGTCTTCACTCTCCAGGGCGCAGGCCTGGGCAAGGTTGTATGGAAGACCAGCAGTTGCCCATGCTGCAAGTCTCCCCTCTCCACGACACCGACGTTGTCCAAGGGAAGGGCATTAGGACCCATACAGCTTGGCACCAGTGTCGTCACAGAGCAATGTGTGATTAAGTGCCTTGCTCAAAGACACATCACGCTGTCTCGAACTCACGACCTTCAGATAGCTAGTCGAATGCCTTAACCACTTGGCCACGTGCCCACATTTATATATTTTATACTAGCCCACACATATATATTTTATACTAGCTTAACAATATGTATGATTTTGATAATGTCTGTCTTAATCTCGGCTTGTATTGTTATTGATATATATACATTTGAGATAATTCTCCTCTAGAAGCCCGCACCGGGAGCACTGGACACAGTATATCACACCAGCCGACCTTCCATATATTGGCAAGACCCAACTTACTGCGCCCGGTGTGGCCTTCTATATATTGGTAAGACCCGATGCAGACTGGGAGGCCGTTTCGCTGAACACCTACGCTCTGTCCGCCAGAGAAATCAGGATCTCCCAGTGGCCACACATTTTAATTCCACGGCCCATTCCCATTCTGATATGTCTATCCGTGGCCTCCTCTACCGTACGGTCAGGTTGGAGGAACAACACCTTATATTCTGTCTGGGTAGCCTCCAACCTGATGGCATGAACATTGACTTCTCTAACTTCCATTAATGCCCCTCCTCCCCTTCTTACCCCATCCGTTATTTATTTATTTATTTATTTAGTTATTATTTTTTATTTTTTCCCTTTTCT
This sequence comes from Mobula hypostoma, assembly GCF_963921235.1. NCBI lineage: Eukaryota > Metazoa > Chordata > Chondrichthyes > Myliobatiformes > Myliobatidae > Mobula > Mobula hypostoma. Next base: position 32,238,308 of record NC_086101.1, read on the forward strand.
TTCTCTCTCTCTTTTTTCTCCCTCTGTCCCTCTCACAATTACTCCTTGCCTGCTCTCCATCTTCCTCTGGGGCTTCCCTCCCCCTTTCTTTCTCCCTAGGCCTCCTGTCCCATGATCCTCTCCCTTCTCTAGCCTTGTATCCCTTTTACCAATCAACTTTCCAGCTCTTAGCTTCATCCCTCCCCCTTCTGTCTTCTCCTATCATTTCGGATCTCCCTCTCCCCCTCCCACTTTCAAATCTCTGACTCGCTCTTCTTTCAGTTAGTCCTGACGAAGGGTCTCGGCCCGAAATGTCGACTGTACCTCTTCCTAGAGATGCTGCCTGGCCTGCTGCATTCCACCAGCATTTTTTGTGTGTTGCTTGAATTTCCAGCATCTGCAGATTTCCTCGTGTTTGCATTTTTAAAAACACTTCTTCACTACTTTTTTATTTCTAGCTTTGCACATAGAGCATAGAAAATAGAAATTTACAGCACATTACAGGCCCTTCGGCCCACAACGTTGTGCTGACCATGTAACCTGCTCTGGAGACTGCCTAGAATTTCCCTAGCGCATGGCCCTCTATCTTCCTAAGCTCCATGTACTTGTCTAAGAGGCTCCTAAAAGACCCTATTGTATCCGCTTCCACCATCGCCGCCAGCAGTACATTCCATGCACCCAGCACTCTCTGTGTGAAAAACTTACCCCTGACATCCCCTCGGTACCCACTTCCAAGCACCTTAAAACTATGCCTCCTCGTGTTAGCCATTCCAGCCCTGGGAAAAAAACCTCCGGCTATCCACACGATCAATGCCTCTCATCATCTTACACACCTCTGGTGATACGATGATATGAAACCTGATCCTGATTCCGTGCCACTAAACAACTGGTGCAGAGGGCAGGGTTACAGATTTGTGGATCATTGGGATCCCTTCTGGGCAAGCTAGAGTCTGGCCTGTACATAAAGGGCATGTTACACCTGAACTTGAGGGGGACTAACGGCAGATTTTCTGGAGCTATTGGGTAAGATTTAAGCTAGTTCAGCAGGGGCATGGGAACCGGAGTGATACAGTAGGTCTGGGGAGGTGGTTGGCCATTTGGTGTGTAGATAGATGTGAGGAAGGCCAGGCAGTTGATAGGACAAAACTGTAGTCAGTGGGAAGTGTGACACACAGTTGTCACAGCAGACTCCATCTTGGGCAGCTCACACTTCCCAACAGTTACCAAATTAACCTCCGCACTAACGGTCCGATAGGATCAGTCCCTGCCCTGTCCCAACTGTTGCATTTGCATTGGGGCATGCAGATAACAGCCAGGGTGTCCACTCCACAATCTGGGCTGCTCCCCTCCAGCATCCCCCCACCCCCCTCCCTCCGGCTCCCCACAGCTGCTCGCCTGTGGCTTTCACGCCTCTCTCTGTTAGCTTGCAGCAGAGTGCAGAAGGTGCTGAAGTTCACGGCTCCTTCTGAGGCACCCACACCTCCCGCTGAAGCTGCAAAACAGACCAGCGCTTTTTGTTGCACTTAATGTGTAAAGTTAAAGTTAACTTTGTAATCCACCATCTCAGTTTAGTTCTGTTGGCTCCTGAGGCATTGGCCATCTGTACATTTGTTGAAAGCTAAAAATGAAGCCTAAAACTTTATGCTTATGATCATTTTAGAATAGAGATGTGGAGGAATTTCTTTCGCTAGAGGACGTTGAATCTGGAGAATTCATTGCTGCTAACGGCAGTGGAGGCAAAGTCATTGGGTATATCTAAAACACAGGTTGATAGCTTCTTGATTAGTCAGGGTGTCAACGGTTATGAGGAGAAGGTAGGAGAATGGGGTTGAGAGGGTTAATAATCAGCTATGATGGAGTGGAGGTGCAGTCTCGATGGGCCAAGTTCTGCCCCTCTGTCTTCAGGGCTTTTAGTGAGTGTTACCAGAGCAAAGGACAGAAGCATTGAGAGAGAAGACAAAGAGAAGAGCAGGAAAGAGCCGGGGTTGGTGTGGAAGAGAAGCAGTGTGGCCTTCTTACACCAGATCAACCGTGAGGCCATCCATTGGTTGAGATCGACCGTGGATGTTTGCACCCTAGGTGTCGACACTGTTGGTGCAGCGCTGCCTGTGGTTGACGAGACCAATGTGAGAGTGGCAGTCTGTGTTGCAAAGGTCACATCTGTAAGTGGGCTCGGCTCTGCCGGCGGTGCAGTCTTCCTTTCTAAGGGCCCGTTTGTCTTCGGCTGCTTTCAGGAATTTTTCCTCGCCTGGCTTAAGGTGTCACCTCAGGGTTCTTCTCCACCTGGTGTGGTCGACCGCAAGTTCCTCCCAGGACTCTCTGTTGATGCTCAGCGCCTTCACGTCCTGGCTGCAGACATCCTTGTAGCCAGCGGTTCTCTTGCCTGAAGCCAGCTCACTATAGAGAATGCCTTTTGGGATGCAGCCACTGTGTATATGACTGACATGGCCCAGCCAGCACAGCCGAAGATGCCTGAGCAGGGTGTACACGCTGGGGAAGCCAGCGTGCACGAGGGCCTCAGCAAAAGGTACTCTGTCTCTCCAGGGGTGCCCAAGGTGCGACGAAGGCACCTTAAATTCAAAGTGTTGAGCTCCTCTCCTACTTAGTGTATGTTCCCCAGGCAATATACAGATCACTGATAACCGAAAATTCCAGTGATAACATTAACCAATCAGATAGCCAGATCCAAGTAATATGATACCCAATACTGAAAACAAGAATTTTCCTGAAAAATACTGTAAAACTCACTGAACACACCTATAATCACATGCATACAGATGAATATATAAAAATGCAAACATGCATAAGAAATTTAAGCTACAAGAAAAACAATTCTACAGTCCAGTACTAATGTTCTCATGGAGTGAGTGCTGGTTTTCTGGGTACGGGAGGGTGGATTTTCCAGTGTTCACACAGAGTTCGGTCTCTGTGCACTCTGCTGCAACAACCTCTTCCCAAGACACTGCACAGGAACACCACCACCCTGTGGGGAAAGCAGGGAGAAGAGGGAAGGTTCAGAGCTGTGGATCGTGGCGGGTCTGAGAGGAGAAGAAGAGAGGGAGAGAGGTGGTTGGAGACAGGGGGGCACTTTGAGATCGATTCAACCAGGAGACAGGGTCGTCAGCCCTGCTCTGTCTACTGCCGAAGGGTTATCAAGTGTTTCAGGCCCTTCAGGCGACTGCCCATGCTGACCAAGGTCCCATTCCCTGCACTCGATCCATACTTCCTCTGCCTTCTGATTCCAGTCCTTGTCTAGTTAATTCTGAAATATTGTATGAGTCTCTGCCTCTATTACACCCTCTGGGAGTGTATTATAGATCACCCCCCCCCCCCCATCGCTCACTGATCACATGGGAATCATGGTGAATGTTAGGATTGGAGACCTTCGGTCAGAGTTGTGCTCCAGAGATCAGTGCTGGGACTCTTTTTCTCTGTCATTTATTCCAACATCTTGGATGAGAATGTAGGTGGCATGGTTAGGAAGTGTGGATCGTTCACAGCAGAATTGGTGGTCCTCTCCTCCTTCCCTCTCTCCTACGGTCCACTCCCCTCACCAATCAGATTCTTCCTTCTCCAGCCCTTGGCCTTTCCCACCCACCTGGCCTCAACTACCACCTTCCGGCTAGCCTCTTTTCCCTCCCCCTGTTTCCCCTTCCTTCTCAGTCCCCGTGAAGGGCCTCGGCCTGAAACGTCGACTGTTCACTCTTTTCCATAGGTGCTGCCTGACCTACTGAGTTCCTCCAGCATTTTGTGTGCGTTGCTTTGCATTTCCAGCTTCTGCAGACTCTCTCGTGTTTGTGACAGGAAAGAGGGCTGTTTAGAATTACAAAAACAAGCTGTTGAAGATTCTCACTGAGACAGGCAGCATCTGTAGAGGGAAATTGAGTGCTGACATTTCAGGTTGAAACTCTTCATTCAGACTGGTCTAAGGCTAGAACAGGATGGAGATCTATTGGAAAACTGGGCCACGGAATGCAGGAGGGAATTTTGCTTTGACATGTGTGAAGTGATTCATTTGGGAAGTTAGACTAGGGCAGAACTTGCTCAGGAAATGGCAGAATCCTGGGAAGTGTGGAACAGGGATACAATTATATTGTTCCCTGAAAGAGGTGATACAAGTGGACCAGATGGTGGCAAAGGCGTATGGCATGCTTACCTTCATTGGACAGAGCATTGAAAACAGGAATTAGGATGTCATGTTAGAGCTGTACAAGACATTGATGAGATCATACTTGGGAATATTGTGCACAGTTCTGCTCACCCAGCTGTAGGGAGGATGTCATAAATCTAACTTCACAAGTTTGTTGCTGAGTATGGAGAGCTAGACTTATAAAGAGAGTCTAGTTAGGTTGGAGTAAAGGACACTGTTGAGTGACCTGATAGAGGTTTAAGATTCATGAGTAATATAGATAGGGTGGTTTTTTACCAGGGTAGATGAGTCTAAAACTAAAGGGAATATAGTCATAGAGTCACAGAGTTATACAGCAGGAAACAGGCCCTTTGGCCCAGCTTGTCCATGCTGACCAGGTTGTCCAGTGAGCTCATCCCATTTGCCCGCATTTGGCCCACAGCCTTCTAACAACATATTAAACATCTAAATTATCAATGTCGCTAATGGGCCTGCCTCAACCACTATTTCAGGTAGTTCATTCCAAATACACACCAACATTTGTGTGAAGAAGTTGCTCCTGATTTCCTCTTCAATATCTCACCTCTGATCTGAAACCTACACCTTGTTTTTAGCACTCCTTCCCTGGGAAAAACACTATGCGTCTTTACCCTGTCTATGCCCCTCTGAGGTCATATACCTCTGTCAGGCCATCTCTCAATCTCCTACGTTCCAGGGGAAAAAGTCCTAATCTGTGCATTGTCTTCTTGTAACTCAGACCCCAAATCCAGTCAGTATCTTGGTAAATCTTGTCTGCGCTTTTTCCAGTTTAATAACATCTTTTCTATAACAGTGTGACCAAAACTATATACAATACTGGTACTCCAAGTGCAGCCTCACCAACAACTTATGGAGCTGCATCATAGCTTCTCAACTCCTATCCTCAGTGCCGTGACTGGTGAAGGCCAGCATACCAACCATCATGTACCTGTGATGCCGCTTTTCAGTTAACGATTCACATGCGCTCCAAGCTTCCTCTGTTCTGTAATACTTCCCAGGGCCCTGGCACTCACTGTGTAAGTCCTACCCACGTTTGATCTTCTAAACTTAATACCCAAGAGGAGGCGAGATGAAGTCTGGGGCTAGAGCGGGGAATAGAAGAAAAGAGAAGGGGAAGGGAAAAATAACTTTATCAGAAGGAGAAATCGATACTCATGCCATCAGGTCGGAGTCTACCCAGACAGAATTTAAGGTGTTGCTCCTCTACCCTTGTGGTGGCCTAACAATGGCACAAGATGAGGCTCCGGACTGGCATTCTGGAGCAGAAATGGGAATTGGAATTAAGATGTGTGCCCACAGGGAAGTCCCTCTTTTGGCAGATGGAGCAGAGGTGCTCGACGAAGTGGTCCCCCCAGTTTATGATGTGACTCGCCAATGTAGAGGAGGAGAGGACACATCAGGAGCACTGGACGTCCCTTCACTACACCTAAGTGACTAGCATGAAGTTCTTCCAGCATTTTAGCTCTCAGTTTGGATAGTGCAACAGATCTTAATCCCCACATAAGGCAACCCACGTCAAGGGTAAATTCATCCCGATGCTGGTAAAAATGGGGGATCTTGAATTTCTTCTGCCTATTCCAACTATTTTCTATTTTTGGTTGCCGTGTAGACCTGAGACAGTGCGGGGTCTTTTCTGGTTTCCCTGTGGATCATCTCCGTCGTAATAGGGAGACTTCCGATTCGCGTTAGGGAGAATATGTCAAGAGGAGTGTCCTCTTTTGTAAATTTTTCAGGTACTTCCTTTTCCAAGGGTAAAGGAGGCAATCCAGTATTTCCTTAATTAGTCATTCTCTTGAATTCAATCTTGTAATTGTGTCCCCCAAGAAAGAGCCCATCCCTGCATTCTCGCTGTTACTGTTAAGGTTACTCCCTTGTTAATATTACTGTTACTGTTAATGAAACTCCCTTCTGTGGAATGAAAAAGGTCACGAGTGGTTGATGATTAATTCTCTGCAGAAATAACAAGCAGGATAGACAAAGGAGAATCAGTCGAATCTGAATCAGAATCAGGTTTAATGTCTCTGGCATGTGATTATAAACAAGAATATAAAAGCAAGGATGTAATGCTGAGTCTGTATGGGGCACCAGTGAGGCCTCACTTGGAGTACTGTGAGCAGTTCTGGGCCCCTTATTTAAGAAATGATACGTTGGCATTGGAGAGGGTTCAGAGGGGGTTCACAAAAATGATTCCAGGAATGAAAGGCTTATCATATGAGGAGCGTTTGATAGCTCTGGGCCCGTACTCACTGGAATTTGGAAGAATGAGGGGGGATAGCATTGAAACCTAGCACAGTTTGAAAGGTCTAAATAGAGTGGATGTGAAGAGGATGTTTCCATTGGTGGGAGAGTCTGGGACTAGAGAACACAGCCTCAGAATAGAGGTTTGTCCATTTAGAACAGAGATGAGGAGGAATTTCTTCAGCCAGAAGGTGGTGGATGTATCTGTGGAATTTGTTTCCACAGACAGTTGTGGAGGCCAGGTCACTGGGTGCATTCAAGGCTAATCAAGATAGGTTTTTGGTTAGTCAGGGCATGAAAGGTTTATCGATAGAAGGTAGAAGGATGGGGCTGAGAGGGAAGTAGATCGGCGATGATGAAATGGTGGAGATAATTTGATGACTGGAATGGTCTAATTCTATGACCAGTAATGAGGGTGAACTCTCTCCTGAACAGATGTGGTTGAAACATTTTACACCCCAGACCAGACTCAAGGCCTCCCTGTCAATCTGTGCGTAGTTTTTCTCTGCAGTGGTCAGAGAATGTGATGCGGAGGATATGGGGTGATCAGTTCCATCACTCATAACATGGGACACGATTACACCTAAAACATAAGGTGAGACGTCACAGGCAAGCTTCACTGAATGATGTGGATCGTAATGTATGAGTACAGTGTCTGACAACACTATTTCCTTTGTCTTTTGGAAAGCCACCTCACACTGCATTGTCCATTGCTGTTTCCTCTTGGACCGTAGTAAATAGTTCAAGGGGTGGAGTACAGTACACAGGTTTGACGGGTGCCTGTTAAGGTAATAGACAAATACTAAAAAGGACCACAACTGTAACATGTCCTTTGGCCTTTGGCATCCACCACTGCTTGAATATTCTTGGCACACATTTGTAGAACCGGTTTAACAACAATAACACCATTTGTCCTGTCATACTCTGAGCCCATAATCTTCTAATTGTTTTATTACTGCCAAGATTTTGGAGATGTTTCTTTTAATCCTTAGCATTAATCATGATGTTGTCATCCAGGTAACACTGAGTACCTGGGCAGCCTTGTAGCACCTGGTCCATAGCTTGCTGCCAGAGTGCAGGTGCAGAATCTACTCCAGAAATAAACCTACTATAGTGATAGACCCTTTGTGAGTGTTTATAGTGAGAAACACTTTGGACTCTTCTTCCATCTCCGTCCCTAGGTAGGCTTTACCGAAGTCGACTTTGCTAAGGTGTTTTTCTCCAGAAAGGTTTGCAAAGATTCAGTATTCTCAATCCTGGGTAGAGCGTATTGATCAACTTTCAGTCCTGGGTTGATAGTGACCTTAAAATCACCTGATAAACCCATCCTTCCTGGCTACTGGGACCACAGACATTGCTCATGAGTTCCACTTGACCTTAGAAAGACTTTCTTCAGTCTCCATGCTATCTAGCTCACTGGCTCCTTTATCTCTGATAGAATAAAGAACTGGATGGGCTTTGTAAATCTTGGGTGTGGCATTTTCATTTAACATTATTTTACCCTTGATGTGTTTGAGTTTCCAATGCCATCCTTGAACACTGCTGTGGCATCATCCAGTACCTTCCTTAATTCACCTTCAGTTGACTTGTCTGCAGGGGTGTGGCATGCAAATAGTGGAAAGATCTCCAGTTAGGTTGTAAGTTGTCTCAGCGAATCGTATCCCACAATCACGTCCCTCCTGTTTTTACCACATACAAGTCCAATGTTATTTGTTGCCTGTTGTATTTCACTGTTATGAATGTCATTCCCACAGGGGTTATCTTTTCTCCAGTATAATTCCTTAATAAGTTATCTACAGTATTCAGCCCAGCATCTTTGAAATGCCAGTCAAACTCATTTTGTGGAATGACTGAAACAGCCGAACCAGCATCCAATCCCATTTAAATTAGCTTGCCATTCACTGCTGGTGTAAGCTATATTGCATATCTCTTGTTAGTTTTCACATTGTAAATCCCAAGGCTACCTAGTCTATGTCACTCTCATCATTATCAGATTTTTCATTAACAGCATGTAGATTAGAGCTTTTTGAAACTGCAACGACTTTTAAACTTTTTTCTTCCCTGTGCAGTCTATTTGTTTTTGTCTGCCAACCAAGCTGTTTGTATGTGTCCTACTTTGTTGTGTTTTCAACAAGTTTCACTTTTAAACCTGCATCTTAAACCAGGAAATTATAGACCAGTGAGTCTTACTTCAGCGGTTGGTAAGCTGATGGAGAAGATCCTGAGAGGCAGAATTTGTGAATATTTGGAGAGGTATAGTATGATTAGGAATAGTCAACATGGTTTTATCAAAGGCAGGTCATGCCTTACGAGTCTGATTGAATTTTTTGAGGATGTGACTAAACACATTGATGAGGGTAGAGCAGTAGATGTAGTGTATATAGATTTCAGCAAGGAATTTGATGAGGTACCCCATGCAAGGCTTATTGAGAAAGTAAAGAGGCATGGGATCTTTGCTTTGTGGATCCAGAATTGGTTTGCCCACGGAAAGCAAAGAATGGTTGTAGATGGGTCATATACTGCATGGAGGTCAGTGACCATTGATGTGTCTCAGGGACCCCTTCTCTTTGTGATTTTTATAAATGACCTGGATGAGGAAGTGGAGGGATGGGTTAGTAACTTTGCTGAAAACACAAACGTTGGGGGTGTTGTGGATAGTGTGGACGTTACAGTGGGACATTGATAGGATGCAAAACTCAGCTGAGAAGTGACAGATGGAGTTCAACCCAGATAAGTGTGAGGTGGTTCATTTTGATAGGTCAAATATGATGGCAGAATATAGTATTAATGGTAACACTCTCGGCAGTGTGGCGGATCAGAGGGATCTTGGGGTCCAAGTCCATAGGACACTCAAAGCCGCTACTCAGGTTGACTCTGTGGTTAAGAAGGCACATGGTGCATTGGCCTTCATCAACCATGGGATTGAATTCAAGAGCTGAGAGATAATGTTATAACTATTTCGGATCCTGGTCAGACCTCAATTAGAGTACTGTGCTCGTTTCAGGTCACCTCACTACAGGAAGGATGTGGAAACTATAGAAAGGGTGCAGAGGAGATTTACAAGGATGTTGCCTGGATTGGGGAGCATGGCTTATGAGAATATGTTGAGTGAACTTGGCCTTTTCTCCTTGGAGTGACGGAGGATGGGAAATGACCTGATAGAAGTGTATAAGATGATGAGAGGCATTAATCATGTGGATAGTCAAGGGCTTTTTCCCAGGGCTAACATGAGAGGGCACAGTTTTAAGGTGCTTGGAAGTAGGTACAGAGGAGATGTCAGGGGTAAGTTTTTTTACACAGAGTGTGTTGAGTGCCTGGAATGGGCTGCCGGCGATGGTGGTGGAGGCAGATACGATAGGGTCTTTTAAGAGACTCCTGGATAGGTACATGGAGCGCAGAAAAATCGAGGGCTATGCATAACCCTAGGAAATTTCTAAAGTAAGTACATATTTGGCACAGCATTGTGGTCCGAATGGCCTCTAATGTGCTGTAGGTTTTCTATATTTCTATGTTTCTATGGTCTGGTGTGTGTGAGCCCCTACAACAATGGTAACACAATTTGTTTGGCCAGGTTAGTTTCCATCTGGACTTGGCAATTTTGTTCATGCTTACTTTAATTTCTGACTGTAATGCAATTAGACAACTGCTAACTGTGTGTCTGTCTGCTGTTTCCATTGATACAGCGATTTCAACTGCTCTTTTACATGTAAGTTGTGCTTCAGTCAGGAGCCGTTTTTGAACGTTTTCTTGTAAAATTCCACTAACTAAACAATCTCTCAGTGCATCATTAACACCATAATCCTTGGACAGTTTCTTCAATTCAGCCACATACGCTGAAATGGACTCCCCTTCCTTTTGATTATGTTTATGAAGCCTCAAGCATTATGCAAGCAACAATGGTTTCTGGTCTAAATGTTCCTGCATAACATTTACGATATCAGCAAAGCTCATTTCGGCTGGTTAAATTGAAGCTCTTAAACTTCGAAGCAAACTATATTCTTTTTCACCCATTGCACTCAGCAAAAGTGACATTGTTCTTCATCGGCTATTTCATTTGCTTCAGAATGCTACTCAATTTGTTCAGTGTACATCAGTATACATCTGTTGTGCAATTTTTTTGATGTAGTCTGCCTTTCTAAATGACAATAAACGAGGACTGAGTGTCCTCATAATCTAATCTAATCTAATCTTTTCTGATTTTTAAATTTATTTTTATTATTTTTATTATCACCCACGTAATTACTTTTTATGAGCCTGTGGCTGTACTCATTGCTTGTAAATTTCATGTTTTATGCCTTTTTATTAACTCAAATGTCTCTCTCTCTCCCCTTCCAAGGAGAAATGTGCTGTGTTTTTTTAAACTCAAATGTTTCTCTCCTCTTCCAAAGAAAAACATGCTGCATTTCAACAGGTAGGTACACCACTGTAGTCATCTTGGATTAGTTCTTAAGCTTTCTCATCGCTACTGATGACTGCTATGATCTGTAACTCCAGAAACCAATCGAAAGAAAAACATAGGAGCCGGGATATCTTTTGTCTACTTAATTTTTCTTTAGTGAGGCACACACGTATAATGTGGTGGTGTAATTGTGTATCTCATTCATGAACTTCTTACATATAACTCATAATGAATTCTGAAAACTATCAAAGGATGTTTAATCAAATATTATTACTCAAAAATTACTGAAATATTGTATACACTACACTTCTCTGCAATCTTTCCAATTTAATAACATTTTTTGACTAAGTCTGAACACAATACTCCAAGTACAGCCTCATCAGCCCTATGAGGAGGTTCCTCAAAACCTCAGTCTCATCAGTGAGATAGGAATTGTCATCAACAAGGCCGTGTTGATAATCCCTTAACTGCCTTTCCCAGTGAAAGTAAATTCTGTGCCTTAGAACGCTTACAATAATTTCCTTACCACTGAGGTAAGACTGACATGTCTGTAGTTACAAGGCTTGTCCCTGCTACTCTTCTTGAGTACAGGAACCACACTTGCAGCTCTCCCATTATCTGGCATCTCCCATGTGGCCAGTAAAGATTTAGATATCTTTGACAGGGGCCCACAGTCTCATTCCTGCATCTCATAGCAGCTTGGTATACATCTCAATAAGCCCTTGGGATTTATCCACCTTTATGTGCACCAAGACATCTATCACCTCCTTTTTCTTGATCCTAACATGCTTAAAAGTATCTCCCTCACTCTGGAGAGACAAGAGACAGCAGATGCTGGAATCTGGAGCAACACACTACCTGCTGGAGGAGTCCTGTGGATCGAGCAGCATCTACGAGGGGCTAAGGCACCGATGCAAGTTTCAACCCAAAACGTGGAGAGTTCCTTTCCCCACACCGACGCTGCTCGACCCGCTGAGTTTCTGTGGCAGTCCGGGTGTTGCAGTATCCCTCTCCCTGAACCCTCTCTCTCTCTTGTATCTTTCTCCCTGATGGAATACAGATGAGGAGTTTTCCCTTTTTCCACTGACCCTCACACTGATTACCCCTCTGCTTTCCACTCTTCCCCTGGCTACCATTTTGCTCCCGAGGTACACGAGTCTAGCGATCTCCACCCAGCATTTCAGAACAACTTCATCCACTCCACCATCAGACATCTGAATGGTTCACAAACCCATGAGCACTACCTTGCTATTCCTCTTTTCTGATATTTTTCTATTTCTATAACTTATAGTAATTCTTATGTCATGCACTGGACTGCAAATTTCATGACTTATGTTGGTGATAATAAGTTTGATTCTGATTCCAATTTTGTCATAAAGACTGGCATAGAAGGATTTACAGATCCTCACTGTGGCTGTGTGTGAGGACGTTACTAAGCCTGCTCCCCAACCAACACCACCACGCTCTTCCCCCGCCCAGCACAGCTGCACGTACAGTCGCCTCTGGCTTTCACACCTCACTCTGTGAGCCTACAGCAGAGAGTGCTAAAGTTCACAGCTCCCTCCCTAACCCACACACCTCCCACTGAAGTATTAAAATAGATCAGGGCCTTCTGTTAGTGTGATAGGGTCACTGAGCAACACAGCACAGATGCAGAGTCTTCGGCCTATCCTGTCCATGATGACTATGGTGCTCACCCAGTTAGTCCCAAGTTCCTGCATCCGGCCCATATCCTCACCTTATGTACATATGGTCATTCTGGACTTATTTCCATCTGGCATAGTTTGCATTTTGTTGTTTGATTGTGGTTTTTGTATTGCTATATTTATGCTCTATTCTTGGTTGGTGCAGCTGTAACAAACCCAATTTCCCTCGGGATCAATAAAGTATATTTATCTATCTATCTATCTATCCATAAGCTAATCCCATGTAAACACTACCTCATTCAGTCAGTTACTTGTATATTGTGTTTTATAGAGTTGCATTTCTTAATATTTATTGTTTTTTTTGGTATTTTTATTGTGTTCAAAGTTTAAAGTAAATGTATTACAAAGTACATGTGTCGCTGTATATAACCCTGAACTTCAGTTTCTTGTGTGCATACTCAATAAAACCAATAACCATATAGATTCAATGAAAGACCACACCAACAGGGTGGACAACCAGTGTGCAAGAGACAACAAACTGTGCAAGTACAGAGAAAACAAAAATAATAATAATAATAATAATAATAACAATAAATAAATATCAAGAAAGAACATGAGATGAAGAGGCCATGAAGTGAGGTTACGGGAACAGTTCAGTGATGGGGTGAGTGAAGTTATCACTTTTGGTTCAAGAGCCTGGTGGTTGAGGGGCAATAACTATTCCTGAACCTGGTGGTGTGAGTCCTGAGGCTCCTGGACCTTCCTCCTGCTGGCAACAGCGTGAAGAAAGCATAAACTGGACGGTGGGTGTGCCCGATGATGGACGCTGCTTTCCTGTGACAACACTCCATATAGATGTACACAATGGTGGAGAGACTTTACCTATGAGGGACAGAGATGTATCCATTACTTTTTGTCAGATTTTCCGCTCAGGGGCATTGCTGTTCCATACAGGCTGTGAAGCACCACGCATCTATAGGATGTTGTCAAAGTTTTAGATGTCATGCAGAATCTTCACAATTTCCTAAGGAAGTTGAGGCACTGCTGTGCTTTCTTTGTAATTGCACTTACAAGCTGGACCCAGGACAGGCCCTCCAAAATTATAACACAGACGGACATCCCACCTCTTCCGGAAGATACGGGAGTCTCCTGCATATCGATAGTGGCTCCCTGATGCCCGGAAATTATCTACAATATCCCAGAAATAGATTTTTTTGAGAGGGAGAGCGAGCAACTTGCTCGGTCTCTCTTCGTGCTAAGAGTGGTCCCCAACCACCGGGCCGCAAGGAAGCAATATGATTTGGCGATATGAAACGATATGAGTCATTTGCACCTTTCCTCGTTCCCTGTCACGCCCACTGTTGAACTTGAACGCACGCGAGGTCATTACGCACGCGTCATCCACGTCAGCGCGGGAAGAAGATCAACTCCTCGAGCTTGCAAATGACGGCGGGCTGAAAAATATGTTTGACATAACATCTCAACCGGCATTCTGGATTAAGGTCAAGGCTAAATATCCTGAGATAGCCACGATAGCACTGAAAACGTTGCTTCCATTTCCAACATCATATTGCTGCGAAGCGGAGTTTTCTGCAATGAATGCAACGAAAACTAAATTGCGGAACAGACTGGACACAAGGAACCCCCTTCGAGTATTGCTGTCTCCCATCACCCCTCGATGGGACCGTCTTGTTGCAGGGAAACAAGCCCAGGGCTCCCACTGATTTAACCATTTTTGGTGTGTTGCAATGATTTTGTATGTTCATATGAGGAAAATATGCGCTGTTTGTTTAATATCCAAACGTTACTTAAAATGTTATGATGCTATTGACTTATCACCGATATTCCTGTTGTGATTAACACCTCTCCCCACCCCCCGGTCGGCCGGTCTGCAAGAATATTGTCAATATTAAACCGGTCTGCGGTGCAAAAATGATTGTGGACCCCTGCTAAGTAGACCTATCAGTTTTCTCTGTGGGTGGGCTTTACAGTTGACCTCAAAAATAATGACAGTGTTGCTCGCTGCACTGTTTGCAACAGTGACTTTTCTATTGCCCATGGTGGGTTAAAATGTAAAAGACATGTTGAGTTGAGTTTAACAGGTGTCATTACAGCATAGCTAACATTATTTAAACTAGCTGGCTAGCTGCTAAGGAGCTACGCTATTGATGTCCTACGTGATGAGGCCAAGCTCCCTGTAGACTTGCTTAAAGTTGTAATAGAATAAACATGATAATATAATATAGTATAAGTACATATTTTAATGTCACATTTGCTGCATATACCCAACTTGGTTTACAGATCAGACAAAATCACTAAACAAAGTATTACATACAGGTGGCGGGGCGGGGGGGCGTGGATGCTACCTCCCTGAAATGGTGGTGATACCTCGCTGAAATGAGTTTTTGCAGGATGGGATGTCTGCACAGATGAATTTAAAGTTGCTGAACCTCTCCATGTCTGGTGCCGTTGGCCATGGCAGATTTAAAATATGGAAGAAAACGTTGAACTTGAGTGGGGCAAGGACAATGGAAGCAGGCAGATCAATTTTTTTTTGTTCGTGCCATGTGCTTAGAGATGGAGGCTGCCATTTTTGTGGAACTGTTTTACATCCTCCATTTTGTGAGATGAAGTTGCTTGGTTTTCTGTGTATTAAAGAAGACACAATGATGCTTCAGGTAATCTGCTGGACTGGAGATAATTTCCATATAAGAAATTATTTGTGAGGTGCTCTTTGATTAGACATAACATTCAGGTTTGTGACTATTGGAGTTGGTGCCTACTTGAATTGATTTGATCTGGTTACTGAAGAGAACAAAGAGCTATAAATTACCAACTGTCACTTGCCAGGAAGTGGGAAATAAATGAATGCTGCCCTGGTGCAGAGCCAATAAAAAGATGTTAAGGTCAATCAGATGACCTACAGCCAATGACACTGGAAAGCAATATTTGAATTGGTAAGGAACAAGTATAAATTGGACACTTCGAGTGTGCTGTCAGCGACAACTCCAGAGGATCACCATCACGAGGAAGAACCCACAAACACCAGGGGCTGGGAGAAGAAAGGATTGATCGTCTGGCCAACGGAGATCCATTATTTCAGTGTTATAAATTGGACAAGTTGTCTGTGTGTGTATGGGGTACAGAGGGAACAGTAGACTTCATGTTCGAAGCAGTCGGCCCAGGGTTGTTTGTGCAGAGACAATAAAGAGCGAGCTTCAATTAATGACAAGTTGCGTAGTGAATTTCCCAAACCTTGTTCCATTGGCGAATGGTCAGCAATGCTTCAGTGAGGACTCATGGACCTCTTGATTCCTCCTCCTGAAGCCAATAATCAATTCTGTAATCTTGCTGACATTGAGTAAGAGGTTGGCGTTGTGATTCAGCCAGATTATCAATCTCCCTCCACCACCCCTGATTCGGCCAGCCACAATGGTATCATCAGCGAACTTGAATATAACAATGGAGCTGTGCCTAACTACACTGTCATAAGTATAAAGCGAGTCGAGCAGAGGGCTGATGGATTTTCAGCCCCTTCATGTCAATATTTAGTAGCTGCAAGTTTGGCAGCTTTGGCAACAATTACAGCCTTGAGTCTGTGTGGATAGGCCTCTATCAGCTTTGCACACCTGGAGACTGCAATTTTTCCCCATTCTTCTTTAAAAAACTGCTCAAGCTCTGTCAGATTGCATGGGGATCATGAGTGAACAGCCCTTTTCAAGTCCAGCTACAAATTCTCAATTGGATTGAGGTTGAACTCTGATTTGGCCACTCAAGAACGTTTACTTTGTTGTTTTTAAACCATTCCTGTGTAGCTTTGGCTTTATGCTTGGGGTCATTGTCTTGCTGGAAAACAAATCTTCTCCCAAGTCACAGTTCTCTTGCAGACTGCATCAGGATTTCGTTCAGGATTTCCCTGTATTTTGCTGTATTCATTTTACCCTCTATCTTCACAAGCCTTCCAGGGCCTGCTGCAGTGAAGCATCTCCACAGCATGATGCAGCCACCACCATGCTTCACGGTAGGGATGGTGTGTTTTTCATGATGTGTGGCGTTTGGCTCGTGTCAAACATAGTGTTTAGTCTGATGGTCAAAAAACTCAATCTTGGTTTCATAAAACCACAGAACCTTCTTCCAGCTGATGTCAGAGTCTCCCACATGCCTTCTGGCAAACTCTAGCCAAGATTTCATGTGTGTTTTTTTCAACAGTGGCTTTCTCTTTGCCACTCTCCCATAAAGCTGTGACAGGTGAAGCACCTGGGCAACAGTTGTTGTATGCACAGTCTCTCCCATCTCAGCCACTGAAGCTTGTGACTCCTCCAGAGTTGTTATAGGTCTCTTGGTGGCCTCCCTCACTAGTCCCCTTGTAGCACGGTCACTCAGTTTTTGAGGATGGTCTGCTCCAGTCAGATCAACACCTGTGCCATATTCTTTCCATTTCCTGATGATTGACTTAGCTGTACTCCAAGGGATACAGAGTGACTTGGAAATTTTCTGGTATCCGTCTCTTGGCTTGTGCTTTTCAATAACCTTTACGCGGAGCTGCTTGGAGTGTTCATTTGTCTTCATGGTGTAGTTTTTGCCAGGATACTGACTCACCAGCAGTTGGAGCTTCCAGATACAGGTGTATTTTTAGTCTTAAAGCCTCTTGACTACACATGTCTCCAAAAACAGATCAATATTTAACTAGTTATGTGACTTCTAAAACCAATTGGGTGCACCAATGATGCTCTGGTGTGTCACATTAAAGGGGGTGAATAGTTATGCAATCAATTATTTTGTGTTTTATATTTGCAATTTATTTAGATCACTTTGTAAAGATTTGTTTTCACTTTGACACGAATGAGTCTTGTATTGTTGATCAAAAAAACCAAATTAAATCCATTGTGATTCAATGTTGTAAAACAAAAAAAAACATGAAAACGTCCAAGAGAGGTGAATACTTTATATTCCCCTGAATTTGAGGCTAGGTCCCCTAGTACCTGTTCTGGAATGCAAATTAAAGTGTTACAGGTACAGAGAGAGAGAAGTGCAGGCAGATGATAAGGTGCAAGGCCACAGCAAATTATTGTCAGATTGTGAATACATCTTCAACAGGAACCATTCAGCAGTTTTCTGCTTGTTTGACTTTTTAAAAATGCATCACTTCACTCTTATTTACATTGAAGTTTATTTGCTGCTCCTTGGCCCACTTCAGTTTATAACCAATATTCCTCTGTAATTTACAATAATCTTCACTATTAAAAGCACCTCCTAATTTGTATTGCCTGCAACCAGATAGTTGGATGTTTGAAGTAGCTGTTCATGAACATAATGGTGTGAGACTTCAGGCTTGTGTATCAGCCGCTGATGGGAGTTGTGAGAAGACGGCTTGGTCCATATGCTGGAGGTCTTTGATAATACGATCAGAATCAGCATCAGGTTTACTTTCATGGTCAAGACGTTCAGTTGTTGCTCAGACCGAACATCAAAATGGGGATGAAATGTGATCTAAGTGGCTTTGACCATGGAATACTTGTTGGTGCCAGACAGGGTGGTTTGAGTATCTCAGAAACTGCTGATTTCCTGAGATTTTCAGTCTCTAGAGTTTACAAAGAATTATGCAATAAACACAAGAATCCTGTGAGAGGCTGTTCTGCGGGCAAAAGCACCTTGTTAGTATGAGCAGTTAGAGGAGAACAGCCAGACTGGTTCACGGTGACAAGAGGGTGACAGTCACTCAAATAAGCATGTGTTACAACAGTGGTGTACAGAAGATCATCTCTGAATGTACAACACATTGAACCATGAAGTGGATGGAGAACAGCAGAAACAAACCACAGGCAAACACTCAGTTACAGGGGGGGAATTAACCTACTGAACGTAGGCTGCACCTCCTCCACAGCCAGGATGTCCTTCCTTAACCCTGGAGACCAAAACTGCACACAATACTCCAGGTGTGTGTGTGTGTGTGTGTATGTGTGTGTGTGTATGTGTGTGTGTGTGTGTGTGTGTGTGGATTGTGTGTGTGTGTGTGTGTATGTGTGTGTGTGTGTGTATGTGTGTGTGTGTGTCTGTGTGTGTATGTGTGTCTGTGTGTGTGTGTGTGTCTGTGTATGTGTGTGTGTGTATGTGTGTGTGTGTGTGTGTGTGTGTGTGTGTGTGTGTGTGTACTGCAGAAAGAGAACTGAAACTGTGAGCTAGTGTTCATGGTTCACTGACCGTTCAGAAATCTGATGATGGAGGTGAAGAAGCTGTTTCTATTACATTGAGTATGTGTCTTTGGGCACCTGTACCTCCTCCTTCGTGGCTGTAATGAGTAGAAGGTATGTTCTGGGTGGTGAGGGTCCTTAGTGGTGGATGCTGCCTTTTTGAGTCATCTCCCTTTGAAGATCTCCTGCAAGGTGGGGAGGCCGGTGTTCATGATGGAGCTGGTTGAGTTTACAACCCTCTATAGAAGTTTCTGATCTTGTGTAGAGGCCCCTCCACACCAGGCAGATGTGATCGATATCATAAAGGCACCAGAGGAATGATTTGTTTTCACACTTCTTCCCCTTCCTCAAGTCAACAATCAGCTCGTTAGTTTGACGGACTCTGAGTGAGAGATGCTGCTGTGGCGTCACACATTCAGCTGAATATCTCACTCCATTTCTCTGTTCACACCTGCTGTGGTCCAGGATGTGGTTCTACTTTCATCATAGCAGAAATATGCTTAACTGAAGGAGGGGGCAGGACTGGTGAGATCAGATGCTTAAAAAGGCCTTCAGCAGTTCGGCAGCAAGGTAGACCACGACTGAGGGCAAGAGAGAGCATGGCGTCCACAAAACTGGTACAGCTGAGCTGAGCTCACCAAAGTGATGCTTTAATCACTTGGTTCTTTCCGCCTGTCTAACATCTTGTTGATTTATTTCACAGAGATATCTGGTGTGTTTAATCTTCCTTCACACATGGACATCGGAAAGTCTTGCAGAAGATTTCCAGGTGAGGACAAATCTCCCTCTCTCCATCTTGTTCCCAGCCTTCCTTTGTATCTACCATTTTGTCACCCATTTCCTCTCTCTGACTCCTTCCTCTGTTTCTCAATTTCTCTCAAAGTCTTGGTGTTTCTCGGTAGATTTTGGTCTCTGCTGATTAGCCCATTCTGACTGTCTGCCTCTCTCCCTACAACGATTTTTCACACATCTCTCCTCTACAGTCTTGCTGTTTCATTGACTTCCTGCTCTCTGGTCTCTCACTCTCATTCACACTCTCTGCAAGAATGCAGACACACATGTGGAGAACATTAAGAGATTCCAACCATTTAATTGAATGGGTAAGGGTGTGGGTTTGGATTATGATATGGGACAAACACAAAGCCATTCACGACAGTGGGAAAATAGAAAAAGAAACATTTTAAACAATAATGTTCATGGGAAACTGGGAGGCTTTGAACACCAAACACACGTGTCCAGTGAGCAATTAGCAAGACAAGTAGCATTTCACTGCCAGAGGATCTGAGAACAAGAGGAGAGACATTTTGCTCCAATTACTTAGGGCCCTTGGGAGACTTACATGGAAATAATTGATTTGTTTGTGAGATGTACCATGGAGTAAGCTCTTCTGGCCCTTTGAACTGTCCCTGATTTAACCGGAGCCTGATCATGGGACAATTTACAATGACCAGTTAACCTACCAACCAGTACAACCTTGGATTCTGGGAGGAAACTGGAGCTCCCGGAGAAAACCCGTGTGGTCACAGAGAGAACGCAGAAACTCCTAACAGACAGCAGCAGGACCTGAACCCGGGTCTCTGATACTGAAAAGCACTGTGCACCACACCTTTCTGCTCTCTTTTATTAAGGAACATGTTTGGGGGGATACAGGGAAAGTTCACTAGTTCGATTCCTGGGGTCGAAGGTTGGTTTTGTGAGGAGCAATTAAACAAATAGTTCTCAGGTGTAGAAGAACCTTCGGGGTTAGACACAGAAGACGTGGGGAATAATTCTTAACCCAATGCGACATCAGAATCAGAATCCAGTTTTTATTATCACCAACATATGCCATCAAATTTAGTGTTTTGTGGCAGCAGGACTGTGCAAGACATAAAACATTATTATAAGTTACAATTAGGGATATGTTAAACGTAAATAAATAGCGGAAAAAGAGAGCAGATTAGTGAGGTAGTGTCATGAGTTTATGGGCCGTTCAGAAATCTGATGGCAGAAGGGAAGAACTGTTTTGAAAACTTTGAGTGTGCATCTTCAGGCTCTTGTACTCCTGCACGATGGGAGTAATGAGACTGGGTGGTGGGGGTCCTGATTGATGGATGTTGCCTTCCTGTCCAAATCCTGTCTCCACTCCAAACAAAGTGCTGTCCATCTGGGAGAGAGCTGAAGGGACTTTCTCCACCCCAGAGGGGAGTGACTCTCCAGAGTTCTCGAACTCAGGGAGATACAGAGGATCAGTCACCGGGTGCATTTCCAAACAGAAATCAAGTGTTTTTGAGATTGTCGGAGGCTAAATGGAGACCCAATAGAAGTTTTTAAGCTAATGAGAAGCAAAGGGTGAAATTGCCATATATTAGAGAGCACGCATGCATTAAAGGTAAGGGGGTCAGTTTATGGGGGATGTGCAGGGCAGGTTTTGGCACTGACGGGGGTGGAGGACTGGAATGTGCTGCCAGGGTTGGAGGAGGAGGCAGATAGGAGAGTGACATTTAAAATGAATCCGGACAGACACACACATACACAACAAATGGAGGGCATGGATCACGTTCAGAAAAAAGAGTTTTATCTTAGCACACTCCCTCAGCTAGGGCAACTGCCTTCACCTGTTCTCTCCTCCCCCCCTCCCCCCCCCACCCCCCTCAGCTCTCTACCCTCACCCTGTTGCAGCATTGTTTCCTCTGGTGTCGTCCAGGCACCTGTTCCTGCCCTCTCCCCTGCCACACCTTCCCCCAAGCCCAGCTCAGTTGCCCATCCCTGCTCACTGTACTCTCACCCCCACCCCTCTCCTGGAGCCCTGTGCTCTCTCTGAATTATCACCTGGGTCTCACTTCCGGCACAGGGAAGCAGCCATTTCAGCAGATCAGCTATCGTTCAGCCACTCAACACCATTCCCCGGACATGCTTTCAGTATACAAGCTCTCTGGTCCTTCTTCCAGTTTGTCCTCAACCATTCTCCTGACCGGGCTTTGGTCACAGCCCGGCATTTCATCCTGTGTCTTCAGTCGTTCCAGACAGAGGGTATGGGCTATGTGCTGGGCTACCAATTAGTGCTGAAAGGTTGCCACCGGTCAGCACGAAGCGGTAGAAACGAATGGCCTGTTTCCATGTGGTACGTTTCTGTGTTCACTCAGACAACCCACGTCCACTGTGACACAGGGCTTTCCGTACTCCATCACCATCAGTCCCTTAGTTACCAGCTCGTGGTTTCTGTCTCAGACTCTCTTGCTGTCTGTTCTCTCTCTCTCTGACTCTCTCCCTCCCTCTCCCTCCCTCCCTCTCTCTCTTTCTCTCTCTCCCTCCCCCATCCCTCTCCCCCTCTCTTTCTCTCTCTCTCTCTCTCTCTCTCTCTCTCTCTCTGTCTCTGACACACACACACTCACACACAGCTCTGTTGCCCACTCTCTCTTTACCCCTGACCCTCTCATCCACTCTATTCCATCTCCCTCTCTCACACACACTCACTCTCTCTCCTCTCTGCCTCTCTCCCTCTGTCTCTCTATTTGTCTCTGTCTGTCTCTCGCCTCCTCCCTCTCCCTCTACTCCTTCACCAACCCCTCGCTCAGTTGATCCTGGATGCGGGGTGCACCTGGGAGTTGGCTGAGGAAGTGGGAGGTGAAGGATTGGGGCTGGGAGGTGATGTGAGCGGGTGAGGGAGTGAACAGCTCCTGGGTTTCAGTGTGATAGGGATCCTGTGGTCTGTGCTGACAGGGAAGGTAATTATGAAGGGTCCTGCCTCGGGTGGTGAAGGAGTACAGCGTGCTTGACTTTATTAGTCGAGGCAGAGATGAAGAGCCAGAAGATTACGCTGCAGTTTTATAAACTCTAGTTCGATTGCAGCAGGAGTATTGCATTCAATTCTGGATGCACTATTTCAGGAAGGATGTGGAGCGTTTGGAGAAGGTGCAGAAGAGGCTTCTGAGAGGAATAGACAGTAGATAGCCAGACAGGGTTGAGATGTCTAACACCAGAGGGCATGCATTTAAGCTGAGGGGGGTTTAAAGGAGATGGGAGGGACTGGTTTCCCACACAGAGCGTGTGGGTGCCGGGAATGGTGGTGGAGGCAGATACAGTAGAGGTGTTCACGAGGCGTTTTGATATGTCCATGTATTAGATTGGCAGAGCCTGCCGGGTGAACTGTCCTGTCATGAACTGTCCATTTGCTATGTTCTGTGTAGACAGGGAGGGGAGGGTCGGGGGTGGGGGTGGGGGAGGGGTCAGTGTCTCTGTGTGAACAGTCACAGCAGCCGGGTGTTACCAAGGCGATGGTCACCCGAGACCCCCAATCACAGACAAATCACCCCCAGACACTCATCCCTAGAAATCCTGATTCCAGACCCCACAACATCAACCCCCATCCCAGAAACCCCATCACACATACCCCACCTTGAGAAACCCCACCCCAGACACCCATCCCTAGAAATCCTGATTCCAGACTCCACAGCATCAACCCCCATCCCAGAAACCCCATCACACATACCCCACCCTGAGAAACCCCACCCCAGAAACCCCCAGACACCCACTCTAGACCCTTCACACCTGGAACTCCACCCAAATCCCACAAATCCAGACACGCACTCCAGACTCTTCACTGCCAGAACCCCACTCTAGACCTCTCACCCCCGGACCCATCACTCCAGAATCTTCACCCCAAGAATCTTCACCCCCAGATCCTTCACTCCAAGATCCATCACCTCCAGACCCCCACTCCAGACCTGTCATCCAGTTCTTCACCTTCAGCACATCACAGCCTGATCCCCCACTCTCAGACCCTTCACGCCCCCAGACCCTCCAGGCATGTCACAGCCCAGGACCCCCAAGCTCAGACCCTTTACCCCAGACCACCACCCCCGGGGGGGGCAGCGTACATCGGGTGAATGAGGTTTGAACGCCCTCTCTATCTGACGTTCTTTACTCTGCTACATCCTCAAGTTGAAAATTGACAGTGATTCCCGAAGCCGACACATCATCCTGAGCAGGACGAAGATCAGAAATGCTGCTTTTGTAAATTGTATAAACGTGTTTTTGTTTTAGACGTCTGTCTTCGAAGCATCTGGACAACAGAATGTTTTGGAGTTTATCCAGCAGGCCGTGAAAAAACTGAGACCCGGGTCCAGTCTGGAGCCAAGTAAGTTGACTTACACGATAAGTTTTAACTGCAATAAAAAACAGAAAATGCCAGTTTGCAGTGTCAGTAAAGGGGAGAACAGAGTTAATGTTCCAGGTCAAAGATCTTACATCACAGCGAGGAAAAGTTCAAACAAAGCAGGTTAGAATAATCCTGACAACTGATCCCTGGCTGAGATATTTGTACAATGGTTCATCACCAGTGACGTGCTAGCTGACCGGAAGATAGTGAACGTAATGATTTTATTTCAGAAGGGTGACAACCAAAGACCGGGGAAATATAGGCCGGTAAGTCTAACATTTGTGCAGGAGGTAGTAAGTTATGGAGAGGATTCTGAGGGATAAGATATTTCTTACATGCACCTGTTAGGGACCATTCTCCAGATACCTTACCAATGGAGAAGATTCTGAGGGATAAGATACACAGACATTTGGAAAGGCAGGATTTGATTAGGTGTAGTCAGCATGGCTTTGTGCATAGATAGTCATGTCTTACAGACTTAATTGAGCTTTTTGACCAAGAAAGTTGATGAGGGTAGGGCAGTAAATAAGACCATAAAACATGGGAGCAGAATTCGGCCATTTGGCCCATCGAGTCTGCTCCGCCATTCAATCATGGCTGATCTTGTTTTTTTCTCCTCCGCAACCCAGTTCCCAGCCTTCTCCTCATAACCTTTGTGGTGTCCGATCAACAACCTATCGATCTCTGTTTTAAACACACCCACGACCTGGCCTGCACAGCTGCCTGAGGCAACAAATTCCACAAATTCACCAGCCTTTTGCTAAAGAAATTTCTCCGCATTTCTGCTTTGAAAGGGTGCCCCTCTATCCTGAAGCTGTGCCCTCTAGTCCTAGACTATGGGAAACATGGAGCTTAGAAAAATAGAGGGCTATGGGTAAGCCTAGTAATTTCCAAGGTAGGGACATGTTTGGCACAACTTTGTGGGCCGAAGGGCCTGTATTGTGCTGCAGGTTTTCTCTGTTTTTATGTTTCATACCCCCGTTGTCCTTCTGAATTCCAGTGAATACAGACCCAGAGACAAAACATGTTCCTCATATGATAACCCTTACATTTCTGGAATCATCTTTGTGATCCTCTGGACTCTCTCCAAGGCCAGCACATCTTTTCTAAGATGAGGAGCCCAGAACTATTCACAATACTCAGGGTGAGGCCTCACCAGTGCCTTATAAAGCCTCAGCATCACAACCTTCAGAGACTGGGCATAGAGTATAAACTTGGGGCATTATGTTGCAACTTTACAAAGCCGTGGTTAGCCCACACAGATTATTGAGTGTAGTTCTGGTCACCCCCGGGAAAGATATGATTGAGTCAAAGTATCATAGAGTCACAGAAAGTACAACACAGAACAGACCCTTCGGCCCATCTCATCTGTGCCAAACCACTTACACTGCCAAGTCCCATCAACCTGCCTCTGGACCATAACCTCAATACCTCTACCATCCGTGTACCTACCCAAACTTCTCAAACATTGAAATTGAGCTCACATGAGCAGCTCATTCCACACTTTTACCATCCTCTGGGTGAAGATGAAAACAGGAAATGGGATGTTATGTTGAAGTTATCTAAGACATTGGTGAGGCCTAATTTGGAGTATTGTGTTCTCCTTAAACATTTCACCTTCCACCCTTAACCCATGACCCACCCGCAATTAGTAGAAAACTTCTGCTTGCATTTACCCTGTCTGAACCCCTCATAAAATTCTGTCTTCCTCTATCAAATTTCCTCTCAGTCTTCTACATTCCAAGGAATAAAGTCCTAACCTAATCTATCTTTCCTTGTAACTCGGGTCCTCCAGAACTTGCAATATCCTTGTAAATTTTCTCTACTCTTTCAACCTTATTTATATCTTTCCTGCAGGTAAGTGACCAAAATTGCACACAATACTCCATTTTAGGCCTCGCCAATGCCTTAGACAACTGCAACATAACATCCCATCTCCTGTTCTCAATACTTTGATTTATGAAAAACTCTCTTTACAACCCTCTCTATCTGTGCTGCCACCTTCAGTGAATTATGGACCTGTACTTCCAGAACAGTTTTTACTACCACAATCCTCAGTCCCTGCTGTTCTCTATGTGAGACCTACCCTGGTTGGTCCTATTGAAGTGCAACACCTCGCAGTTGGCTGCATTAAACTCTGGGGAGGTTGCAGAGGAGATTCACAAGGTGACTGGTGATTAGTTCATTATTGTCAGAGAAACGTAAGGGTGGCTAACTGCTAGATCCCACAACAGATTAGAGTGGCCATCTATGTGTGGAGCCACAGGAGATGGGCAAGGTTTTTAATATTTACCAATAGCTTTTACTGTGCAGAAAATGCTCGATACTAAATAAATGTCAGAAATGAGTGGCGTTGTCCAGGATCTTGTACAACCAACCAGGGAGGAGGTATTGGCAGCCTTACAGATGGTTAAGAAGGATAAGTCCCCAGGACGTGACCATGTACATCTTGGACCTTGTGGGAAGATAGAGAAGAATTAGTCCTTTGCAGTTCCCTTGTGGAGATATATTTGTATCATCTTTAGCCACAGGTGACGATCTCAAAGACAGGAGGGTGGCTAATGTAAGTTTATTTAAGAAGGGCAGCAAAGACAAGCCAAGAAACTACAGTCCAGTAAGACTTGTCATCAGTGTTGGATAAGTTACTGGAGGGGATTCTGAATGACTGGATCTTGTTTTGATATCCAAATGAGTTTGGATATACAAGGTCTAATCATGTGTAGTCAGCCCAGTTTTGTATGCAGGGAATCATGTCTCACAAATGTCTTGTGTTTTGAAGACATAACCAAGACGACTGATGAGAATAGGGCACTGGATGTTGTCTTATATGGACCTTAGCAGGGCTATTGACATCATCTCTCATGACAGGCTGGTTGGGAAGGATAGATTACATGGGATCCAGGAGTAGTTAGCAGGTTGGACTAATAATTAGCTCAGAGGTAGAGAGCAGAGGGTGATGTTTCTCAGAGCGGAGGCCTGTGGCTAGTGCTGTATCACAGGGGCCACTGCTTGGATCTTTGTTGCTTGGTGAGTGAGTCTGCAGATGATACTACAATTGGTGAAATCATAGACACTAAAACAGATTATGAAAAATTACAGGAGAATCTTGATGGATGGATAGGTGGGTTGAAGATTGGAAAATTCAGGTAAATGAGAGGTATTGCATTTTAGGGCATCAAACCAGGGTAGGACTTGTATAGTGAGCAGAAGGGCGTTGGGAAGTGTTGTAGAGCAGAGAGACATAGGAGAGAAAATGCAAGGTTCACTGAAAGCAGCGTCACAAGTAGATTTGGTGATAGAGAAGGCATTCGGTAAGCTGCCATTCATCAGGCAGGACATTGGGCAGTTACGATGCTGTTGGTGAGGCCGCTGGTTTGTACAGTTTAGGTCACCCTGTTACAGGAAATCCGTAACTAAACTGCAAAGAGTGCAACAAAAGCTTTATCAGGATGCTGCCTGGATTGGGGGTGGGTCCTGAGTTACAAGGAGAGGTTGTGGGGATTAGGACTTTATTGCCAGAAATGTATGAGATTGAGGGGTGACCTGACAGAGGTAGATGACATCAGGAAGGGTATGGACAGGGTGGAATTACATAGTTGTTTTCCCAGGGAGAACATGTGTTCTGAACGGGAGGGCGTAAGTTTAAGATCAGAGGTGAGACATTTATAAGGGACATCAGAGGCAGCTTCTTCACACAAGAGTGCTGTGCATTTGCACTAAGCTGCCAGAAAGAGTTAGGCACATTAGCAACATTTGCCAAGCAGTGCCACAGCAGCGAGAGTGCCAGTGCCTCATGGCAGCAGAGTGCCAGGTTCGATCCCAATTCTGGTGTCGTGCACATCCTCTCTGTGACCATGGCATTGCGTCTCATTCCCTCTAGTTTCCATAACAACAACCAGTTGAACCTCTTCTTCTCCATCTCCAAAGTGTCCACCTTCCTGTAATACAGTGGCAGAATGGATACAACACTCCAAATGTGGCCTCAACATTTACAGAAATGCACCTGCAACAGAACTCACGGATTAGGACTGGCCTGGTTTGGAATTTTGGTCAGCATGGACCAGGTCTTCCTGTAGACATTCCAGGAGATGGATTACCCGGCCAGTGCAACCTACCCCAGTGTGTGTGAGTGGGAGAGGAAATGGGCCTGGGGAAAAGTGATAGAGAAAGGTATTAGAATATAGGATAGAGAAAGGTAACATGAAAGGTGATAGATTAAAGGGGAAAGAGTGTGTGGGGGCATAAGAATGCCTTGAGAGCTAGCATGGACTCAAAGGGCCGAACAACCTTATAGAGGTAGACAGACCTTACTTGTCCAATACTGTGAGAGTCGCTGTCTCCACCACTGATGTCACAAGCTGATATGATCATCTGATATGGTCCCTTGTTTTGTTGTTTCTGCTTCTGGGATTGCAAAGCCTCAAGGTCATCTCCATCATGCTGTCTTTCAGGTGCTGAAATTGTCTTTGACGTCCAGCTCCAAGGAAATGGGCAGATTGTGAAACCAACAAATCCCATCATCTACGACATTGTCAATGTGAACAAGGGAGAGGGCTACAGCCCTACAAGTGGGAAGTTCACCGCCCCGAGGTGTGGTCTGTATTTCTTCAGCTACTCGTCACTCCCGGGCAGAGGGACAACAACTGACGTTCAGCTCATGAAGAATGACAAGGAAGTTAATTTGATCCACAGTGTCCTGCCCAAGAATAGTTCCCAGCTGTCCATGAGAAACAAAATCCTTGAACTCCACAAAGGGGATCAAGTGTGGGTGCAACTGGTCTCTGGTAACCTGTGGAGTGAAACAGGTTCCCTCAGCTTCCAGGGCTTCCTACTAGCGTAGTAGGTTGTCCCAGCACGCTTTCCCTCTGCAAAACCTTTGTGCTGTGCAGTTGAAAATGCTTCACCCAGGCAGATATGTTTTTGAATAAACAAGAAAGGCTCACTGGGAATAAGTTTAGCTAACAGATGAAGTGAGACAGGGAGACACACAAGCATTGGCCAGCAATAGATGAGAACTGGAACGTTGTCTTTGTTAAAGCGTCTGAAGGCACAAAACTCGAAATATGCTTCCCAGGAGTGGGAGACGACCACTCAGCCCATCCATCCTGACCTGTGGGTTGTGCTGAGCCCAACCTCAGAAAACATGATCCCTGAACTTCACCATTACACTCTGTAAAGATATTGTAACCTTCTGTCAGCTTTCCTCCTCCCAAACACAGGCTCAATGTGCTCATGTCTCCTCACACAACACAACCTCCGCCCCATCCAAGATATCAGCTTTGTGATCCTTTGCCGCATCCACGTACTCCAGGCCCATCCCTTCTTATGCTGAGCAACCAAACTGTCCACAATATCCCCACAGACTGTCCCTGCACATCAGTCTTCATGATCGTTGTATAAGGTGACAAGGTCGCTGTGAACACTGACAAATTACCACCTGTTAATAAAAAAGCTCTTTTGGGTTTTTGTCTCCCGAAGTGATTTCCCACATTATATTCCAACCACCATGCTGTTACTGTTTCCCAGTCTGTTTTCTTCACCCTGAAGTCTCTCTGCATCCTCCTCATAGCCCCACTGATATCTGACGTATTCAGAACGTGACCATACCCTGTGGCGAGCATCCACACCTCTCTTCTAACACACAACCATCCCTGTATAATCCATGAATTACGTACCGATGATGATCCTGCAATGGTTACTCTAATGACTGTAATTTCACTGGCTGATATAGCTAACTGCTGAATTTGTGAATGCAAAATTAAATGCATTGTTTGGATGAAATATTCTGTCCTGTTCTTTGACTTTCATTATTTCCACAATTTGCTGTTAATTTGATCACATATGTGAATATTAGTCTCTGATCGATGACTCGCTGAAAACCTCACTCAATCTCCCAATTCAGTGATTGAGTTGAGAGACTTTGGCCTGGATCTCCCATGGGTTTGTCAGCTGCCTGAGGCTATCACTCTCCTGTCCTTAAACAACAGTTAAACAACTGTGGCAGAATCTCCCTCTGGAAGACCATCTTACTGCAGGGACCTTGGAGGGTTCTATCAATGTTTTTTCGTTCATCTTCTCCATGGAAATCCCTGCAAATATCCCCATGTTAACAGTTTTAACAGAGGAGCTAGGGAAGAAAGCTGTAAAATCCCGAAACATAAGGTATAAGGAGTCTGAAAAATTTGCAGAGCTGAACACTAATCACCTGAACTGAATGGTCTGCACCCTGTAGGTGTGAATGGACAGGGGCTGCAGAGAAAAGGAGACATTGGTTGAATTTTGTCAGAACTCACTAAATTCTGCAAAGCTTCCACAAGTAAGATAACAGCCAGTGTGGCCACCTTGTTCCCTCATGTGGGAGTGCTGAGATACAGGTGTCCCTATGGAATGGTCAGTGGTCACTATGAGGAAGAGGTAAGTTTTACCTTTCCTGGTGTACAGATTGTTTCAGAACACTTTCTCTCAGAGATGGTGGGAACAGTTTCTCTCCAGAGAGAGCCTGCAACTTCAAGGTCCAATATCTGAGCTGTAGAGCCCTGTTCTAATTTGCATCTTTATACATTAATTCTATTTAGACCATAAGACATAGGAACAGAATTAGGCCATTCAGCTCATCAAGTGTACTCTACCATTTCATCATGGCTGATCTCGGATCACATTCAACCCCATACAACTACCTTCTCACCATATTCTTTGATGCCCCAACCAATCAGGAATCTATCATCTTCCGCTTTAAATGTATCCATAGATTTGGCCTCCACTACCGTCTGTAGCAGAGAGTTCCACAGATTCATCATTCTCTGGCTAAAAAAATTCCTCCTTACTTTTGTTCTAAAGGGTTGCCCCTCAAATTTGAGACTGTGCCCTCTAGTTGTGGATACCCCTACCAGAGGAAACATCCTCCCCACATCCACCGTATCCAGCCCTTTCAACATTTGGTAGGTTTCAATGAGGTCCCCATGCACGGTTCTAAATTCCAGTGACTACAAGCCAAAAGCTGCCAAATGCTCCCCATATGTAAACCCCATCCCGAAATCATCCTCCTGAGCCTCCTCTGTACTCTGTCCAATGACAATACACCTTTTCTGAGGTAAGAGGCCTAAAACTCTTGACAATACTCCAAATGTGTCCTGACTAGCACCTTATAAAGCTTCAGCATTATCCCCTTGTTTTTATATTCTATTCCCCTCAAAATAAATACGAACATTGCATTTTCCTTCTTTACTACAGACTCAACCTGTGAGTTAATCTTCTGGGAGTCTTGTGCGAGGACTCCCAAGTCCCTTTGCACCTCTGATATTCGAAGTTTATCCCCATTTAGATAAAAGTCCGCACTATTGTTCCTTTTACCACGAAGGCATTATCATGCATTTCCCAACACTGTATTCCATCTGCCACTTTTTTGCCCATTCTTCCAACTTGTCTAAGTCCTGCTGCAATCACATTGCTTCCTCAACACTACCTACCTCTCCACCTACCATCATATCAAACTTTGCCACAAAGCAAACAATTCTACTATCTAAATCATGGACAATGTGAAAAGTGGTGGGCTCATTACTGACCCCTGACGAACATCACTAGTCATTGGCAACCAACCAGAAAATGCCCCCTTTATTCCCACTCACTGTCTCCTGCCTTCAGCCATTCCACTATCCATGCCAGTATCTTTCCTGTAACACCACAGGATTTTTTCTTGTTAAGCAGCCTCATGTGAGGCATCTTATCAAACACCTTCAGAAAATCCAAGTAAATGACATTCACTGCCTCTCCTTTGTCCACCCTGTTTGTCACTTACTCAAAGAATTGTAAAAGATTTGTCAGGCAAGATTTCCGTTCACAGAACCCATGCTGACTTCGACTTATTTTATCATCAGTCTCCAAGTACTTTGAAACCTTGTCTTAATAAACGTTCCCAGCCACTGAGGTTAGGCTAACTGGCCGAAAAGTTCCTCTCTTTTGTCTTCCTCCCTTCTTGAAGAGTGGAGTGACATTTGCAATTAAGTAATAAATGAAATTTGCAATTATTTCTCCTTCTCATCCTCCTCCACTGCCCGTCTCCACCTTCCTCCCCAACGCCCCCAGCACATCCCCACATCCCTCTGCACCACTGATGTTCTTCCTCTGCTCCGTGCTCCCAGTCAAAAGCACAGAGGCACCCGCAGTACACCATCCACCCTGTGTACCTCAACTATATTTCCAGTATGTTTCAGTTCAACATACTCATCACTCCTACATCACCACTCTCATTCCCCCCTCCCCAATCTCAGCCCACTCCCCCACTCTAGACCACTGTCATTCCCCCCTCCCCAATCTCAGCCCCACTCCCCCACTCTAGACCACTCCCATTTCTGCTACATCACCACTCTCATTCCCCCTCCCCAATCTCAGCCCCACTCCCCCACTCTAGACCACTCCCATTTCTCCTCTACACCCTACAGTACTCCACCCTCCTTCTCTGCAGCATCTCCACACTCTCTCTGCACACACACTCCCTGTTGACGTCATTTCCCACTTTTTACTTTCCAGCCATTCCAGGGAGACCCCGTTGGTCTGAGGGAGCAGCCAGCTGCGGTGTTTCCCCTGCCTGGTCCGTGGAGGGGTATCCCGGACCAGTAACCCTGTCTCGGACATCTCTGAGGGTGCTGGTATGACGCAAACTCAGCACACCTCTGAGATTCTGCTTCTGCTTCTGCCGGTTTTGCCTGACGACTGAAGGGGTCTGGTGAGGAGCAACTGTTCCAGCTAACAGACAAAAGGGTGCAGGGAGGGTCAGTGTCCCACTCCTTTAACGTTGCCAGAGAGTTAAACCCATCCCCGGTCAGCCTGACCCCACAGGACAACTGTGTGTGTGTGTGTCTGTGTGTCTGTCTGTGTGTGTGTATATGTGTATGTGTGTGTGTGTGTGTGTGTGTGTGTGTGTGTGTGTGTGTGTGTGTGCCTGCGCGTGTATGACTGTAACAAGGGAGAAATAGTGAGTGATACTTTATACTTTATTGTCGCTGAACAATTAACATAGAAAAATAGGTGCAGGAGTAGGCCATTCGGCCCTTCCAGCTGCACCGCCATTTATTATGATCATGGCTGATCATCCAACTCAGAACCCCGCCCCAGCCTTCCCTCCATACCCCCTGACCCCTGTAGCCACAAGGGCCATATCTAACTCCCTCTTAAACATAGCCAATGAACTGGCCTCAACAGTTTCCTGTGGCAGAGAATTCCACAGATTCACCACTCTCTGTGTGAAGAAGTTTTTCCTAATCTCGGTCCTAAAAGGCTTCCCCTCTATCCTCAAACTGTGACCCCTCGTTCTGGACTTCCCCAACATCGGGAACAATCTTCCTGCATCTAGCCTGTCCAATCCCTTTAGGATCTTATACGTTTCAATCAGATCCCCCCTCAATCTTCTAAATTCCAACGAGTACAAGCCCAGTTCATCCAGTCTTTCTTCATATGAAAGTCCTGCCATCCCAGGAATCAATCTGGTGAACCTTCTTTGTACTCCCTCTATGGCAAAGATGTCTTTCCTCAGATTAGGGGACCAAAACTGCACACAATACTCCAGGTGTGGTCTCACCAAGGCCTTGTACAACTGCAGTAGTACCTCCTCTACTCCTGTACTTATATATTGAGTTTGATGGAAACTTGGCTACACAATCACGGGTGTACAGTGAGTACAGCAGGGGGCTGAGTACACAGCCTTGTGGGGCACCGGTGCTCAGAGTAATTGTAGAGGAGAGCTTGTCCCTATTTTTACAGCCTGGGTCCTGTCTGTGAGGAAGCTGAAGATCCAGCTGCAGATCTGAGTGCTAAGACCCAGGTTCCTATAGTCATGATAGTCACGTTTTGTTCAATTCTGTGGACAGATCAAGCATTTTATTCAAAGTTCAAAGTATTTTCATTATCAAAACACATAAACATCAGCATATACTATCCTGACATTCATTTTCTTGTGGACATTAACAGTAAATATAAAAAAATGTAAAGGTATAAATGAAAACCTGAACATACCAAAGACAGACAAACAACCAATGTGCAAACAGCACCACATTGTGCAAATTCAAAAAAGAAAGAAACATAATAGTGATAAGACCATAACACCATAAGATACAGAAGTCGAATCAGGCCGTTTGGCCCATCAAACCTGCTCAACCTTTCGGTCATGGCTGATTTATTGTCCCTCTCAACCCCATTTCCCTGCCTTCTCCTCATAAACTTTGACACTCTGACTAACCAAGAAACTATCAACATCTTCTTTAAATATACTCAATGACTTGGCCTCCCTAGCAGTCCATAGCAATGAATTCCACAGATTCACCACCATCTGGCTAAAGAAATTCCTATTTATCTCTAATCTAACTGGATGTCTTTCTATTCTGAGGTTGTGCCCTCTGGTCCCAGCTCGCCCTCTATAGGACACATCCTCTCAACATACATCTATCTAGGCCTTTCAATATTCAGTAGGTTTCAATGAGATCCCCTCGGCCATTCTTCTAAACTCCAGCAAGTACAGATACAGAGCCATCAAATGTTCCTCATACGTTAATCCTTTCATTCCCAGAATCATTCTCCTGAACCTCCACTGGACTCTCTCCAATGCCAACACACCTTTTCTTAGATAAGGAGACCAAAACTGCTCAAGGTACTCCAAATGTGGTCTGTCCAATGTCTTGTACAGCCTCAGCATCACATTGTGCTCTCATATTCTAGTCTTCCCAAAATGAATGATAACTTTCCATTTGCCTTCCTCACCACCGACTCAAACTGTAAGTTAACCCTTAAAGAATTCTGCACGAGGACTCCCAAGTCTCTTTGCACCTCTGAGTTTTGAATTTACACCCTGTTTAGAAAATAGTCTACACCTTTATTCTTTCTCTGAAAGTGCATACCATACACTTCCCTACACTATATTTCATCTGTCACTGGTTTGCTCGTTCTCCCAGTCTGTCCAATTTCTTCTGCAGACTCCCTGCTTCCTCAACACCACCTGCCCTCCACCTACCTTTATATTGTCTTCAAACTTTGCCACAAAAGCCATCATTTCCATCATCCAAATTGTTGATGTGTAACATGAAAAGAAGCCGTCCCAATATCAACCCCTGGGGAACACCACTTGTCACTGGCAGCCGACCAGAATAGGCCTCCTTTATTCAAACTCTTTGTCTCCTGCCAATCAGTCTATTTTCTATCCAGTAGTAACTTTCATGTAATACTATGGGGCTGTTATCTTGTTAAGAAGCCTCATGTGAGGCACCTTTTCAAAGCTCTTCTGAAAACCCAAGTACACAACATCCGCTGACACTCCGTTGTCTATCCTGCCTGTTATTTCCTCAAAGAAGTTCAACTGATTTGTCAGGCAAGAGATCTCCTCAAGAAAACCATGCTGAGTTTGGCCTACTTTATCGTACGACTCCAAATACCCCAAAACCTTGTCCTTAATCATGGACTCCAAAATCTTCTCAACTGCTGAAGTCAGCCTAACGGGCCTGTAATTTCCATTCATTTGCTCCCTCCCTGTGGAGTGGAGTAACATTTGCAATTTTCCAGTCCTCAGGAACCATTACAGAATATAGTGATTTTTGAAAGATCATTACTACTGCCTCTACAATCTCTTCAGCTAACTCTGGGATGTAGTCCATCAGGTACAGATGACATATCTACCTTCAAAACTTTCT
This sequence comes from Mobula hypostoma, assembly GCF_963921235.1. Lineage (NCBI taxonomy): Eukaryota > Metazoa > Chordata > Chondrichthyes > Myliobatiformes > Myliobatidae > Mobula > Mobula hypostoma. Next base: position 32,273,741 of record NC_086101.1, read on the forward strand.
GCTTCTCAAGCCAAAACGTCGACTGTACTTCTTTCCTTAGACGCTGCCTGGACTGCTGAGTCGCTCCTGCATTTTGTGTGTGTTCTCTACCTACCTGCCTGTCCTTTCAATATAATATGTACCCATATGTTACGTTCCCAACAATGATCTTCTTTCAGCCATGTCTCAGTGATACCCCCATCATAACACCTGCCAATCTCTAACTGTGCTGCAAGTAATGAGTGTCAAGAACATGACTTGTAAAGTCCCTGAAAATGAGTCTATAGGTGGTGGAATCAGTTCAGTGTTAGTGTGAGTGATGTTATCTACTTTGGTTCAAGAGCGTGATTAATGATGGTAATAACTGTTCCTGAACCAGGTGGTGTGAGACCTCAGGCTCCTGTCCCTCCTTTCTGATAGCAGCAGCAAGAAGAGAGCATGGACTGGATGGTGTGGGTCCTTGATGATAGATGCTGTTTTCCTGTGACGGTGCTCCTTGGAGATGTGCTCAATGGCTGGGAGGGCTTTTCCTCATAAAACGGCCCTTCATCCCATCGAGTCTGTGCTGAACTATTAATCTGCCTAGTCCCATGGACTTGTACCTAGACCTTAACCCTGCATACCCCTCACATCCATTCACCCATTCAAATTTCTCTTAGATGTTGAAATCAACACATCAACCACTTGCACTTGCAGCTCATTCCACACTCTCGTCACTGCTGAGTGAGGTTCCCCCTCATGCTCCCCTTAAGCATTTCACCTTTCACCCTTAACCCACGACCTTTAGTTCTAGTCTCATCCAACCTCAGTGGAGAAAGCTTGCTTGCATTTGCCCATCTATTCCCCTCATAATTTTGTATGCCACTATCAAATCTCCCCTCAATCTTCTACGTTCCCGGGAATGAAGTCCTAACCTATTCAAACGTTCCCTATAACTTTGGTCATCGGTTCCTGCAACATCTTTGTAAATTTTCTCTGCACTCTTTCGATCTTAATTACACCTTTCCTGTAGGTATGTCACCAAATCTGGACACAATACCTCAATTAGGCCTCACTAGTTTCTTACACAATTTCAACATAATGTCCCAACTCCTGTACTCAATACATTTATTTATGAAAGCCGATGTCCCAAAAGCTTTTATGACCCTATCAACCTGTGAGCTTCTTTCAACAAATTGTGGACCTGTAATCCCAGATACCAGATACCACACTCATCAATGCCCTGCCATTCACTGTGTAAGACCTGCTTGGTTCTACAGAAGTGCAATACCTCGCACTTGTCCGTATTAAAATCCATCTGCAATTTTTCAGCTGACTTTTCCAGCTGGTCCAGATCCCACTGCAGGTTTCTCACTGTCCACTATACCTCCAATCCTGTGTCATCCACCAATTTGCTGATCCAGTTGACCACATCATCATCCAAACCATTGATATAAAAGACAAACAACAACAGACCCAGTACTGATCCCTGTGACACCACAGTCACAGGCCTCCAGTCAGAAAGGCAACTGTCTACAACCTCTCTCTGACTTCTTTCATGAAGTCAAGATCTAATCCAATTTACTAACTCATCCTTAATGCCAAGTGACTGAACATCCTTGATCAACCTCCCATGCAGGACCTTGTTAAAGGTCTTTCTACATCCACTCTCCTGCCTTCATTGACTTTCCTGGTAACTTCCTGAAAAAACTATAGGGTTGGTTAGGTTCAATTTACCATGCACAAAGCCATGTTGATTGCCTAAGCAGTCACTGTCTGTCCAAATACTTATGTATCTGGTCACTGGGTATGACTCTAAACTGCAACCAGTGATGAGGCTCTGATTGGGGACTTTCAGAGCTTTAGGGAAAGTGGAGTTACCCCTTAGTCATCCATTGTTCCCAGGGCCACTCTGACCCGGAACGGTAGCACCTGCAAGGGTTCCTGCTCAGGATACGAGCGAAGGCCAACAGCAGATCTGGCAGGTTCAGTAACTGAACTTATGACGGAGAAGGCGGATGAACTAGGACCTCAAATGTCAACGGCTATAGTACAGGCGGATAAACATTTGGGAAGAGAAATGGCGATTTCTTTAGTTCACCCAATGGAAGGCAGTAGCAAACCACCATTGCTAGATACTAGGTTTCCTAGAATCTATTTGCTAAGAAAACCATGGTCAAACTCACAAAATGTATCACACAATAACAGCGTCAAGAGGATCTTCAAGACAATTCTGAAGATGCTTCGCTCGGTCAGGTTAATTCTGGGCAGCAGGGGATCCCCGACCGTCATCAAGCTACTGCTCATGAAATTCAAGTAAAACAAAAGAAAATTATTGCCACTTGGAATGTAAGAACCCTATATCAAGCAGGAAGATTGGACAATGTGATAAATGAAATGGAAAGACTAAAGATTAACATCATGGGAATTAGTGAAGTTCGTTGGACAGGTGCTGGAACATGTCAGAGTAGGAATAAAACACAAATTTATTCTTGTGGGACATCCCATACTAACGGAGTAGGAATTCTTATGGATGAAAACATGGCAAAAAGTGTTTTAGGACATTGGACAATACCAGAAGGAGTGCTCCTTGTTAGATTCAGAGGATAACCATTTGATATCGCAATTATACAGGTATATGCACCAACAACAGAGCAACATATGAGGATATAGATAAATTCTATGAAGAGCTTGAACAAGCAAAGAATGGATGCAAATCTCAAGATATTGTTGTTGTCATGGGAGATCTAAATGCTAAAGTAGGACAAGGTGCTGATGGAAATACCATAGGAAAATTTGGACTAGGGGAAGGAAATGAAAGAGGTGAGAAAAGGGTAGAATGGTGCAAGATGAATAATCAGGTTATTATGAATACCTACTTTAAAAATCATTGAAGACGCTTGTGGACCTGGAAAAGTCCAGGTGATAACACTAGAAATCAAATTGACTTTATTACTATAAACCAAAGATTTAGGAACTCAGTGACTCAATGCAAAACATATCCAGGTGCAGACTGTAATAGTGACCACAACCCAGTAGTATGTCATGTAAAAGTAAAACTTAAAAAACTAAAGAAGCAAAAACCTGAACAATCCCTTGACGACTCGCAACTAATTAAAGAAGAAAAGTTAAGACAAAAATTTACAATTGAAGTAAGGAATAGATTTCAAAGTCTAGAAATAGAATCTGTTGAAGATGATAGCAATCATGTAGAAATGAAGTTTAACTCTAAAGATGCCTTGGTAGAATCAGCAAAGTCAGTGATTCCTAAAAAAGAAAAAAGCACAAAGAATAAATGGATGACAGATTAAATTAAAAATCTAATGGAAGAAAGGAGACAGAAGAAAGCAAATCCTACGGAATATAAGTCATTAGATAAAAAAGTTAAAAGCTTATGTCAAAAAGCCAAAGAAGAATGGTTAAACCAGGAATGTGAGCAAATAGAAAGAATCCCTATTACTGATCCAAAAAGGATACATCAACAAATCAAGAATATTACTGGTAAAGAGCCCCTCTGTTCTTCAGGTGGATGTTTGAAAGCAAGGGACGGTACAATTATCATGGAAAAAGATGAGATTATGAACAGATGGACTGAGTATATTCAGGAATTGTTTGAAGACGATGAAGGTGAAAAACCAGAAATTAAGAAGAACATTGAAAGTCCAAGTATTTTAAAATGTGAAGTTTGTAATGCAATAAATAAGGTGAAGAAAGGAAAGGCAGCAGGTCCTGAAGAATTAGTAATAGAACAAATTTTCGCCCTTCAAGATTGGGAGTGGTCTAGAGTGGGGGAGTGGGGCTGAGATTGGGGAGGGGGAATGAGAGTGGTGATGTAGCAGAAATGGAAGTGGTCTAGAGTGGGGGAGTGGGGCTGAGATTGGGGAGGGGGGAATGAGAGTGGTGATGTAGCAGAAATGGGAGTGGTCTAGAGTGGGGGAGTGGGGCTGAGATTGGGGAGGGGGAATGAGAGTGGTGATGTAGCAGAAATGGGAGTGGTCTAGAGTGGGGGAGTGGGGCTGAGATTGGGGAGGGGGGAATGAGAGTGGTGATGTAGGAGTGATGAGTATGTTGAACTGAAACATACTGGAAATATAGTTGAGGTACACAGGGTGGATGGTGTACTGTGGGTGCCTCTGTGCTTTTGACTGGGAGCACGGAGCAGAGGAAGAACATCAGTGGTGCAGAGGGATGTGGGGATGTGCTGGGGGCGTTGGGGAGGAAGGTGGAGACGGGCAGTGGAGGAGGATGAGAAGGAGAAATAATTGCAAATTTCATTTATTACTTAATTGCAAATGTCACTCCACTCTTCAAGAAGGGAGGAAGACAAAAGAGAGGAACTTTTCGGCCAGTTAGCCTAACCTCAGTGGCTGGGAACGTTTATTAAGACAAGGTTTCAAAGTACTTGGAGACTGATGATAAAATAAGTCGAAGTCAGCATGGGTTCTGTGAACGGAAATCTTGCCTGACAAATCTTTTACAATTCTTTGAGTAAGTGACAAACAGGGTGGACAAAGGAGAGGCAGTGAATGTCATTTACTTGGATTTTCTGAAGGTGTTTGATAAGATGCCTCACATGAGGCTGCTTAACAAGAAAAAATCCTGTGGTGTTACAGGAAAGATACTGGCATGGATAGTGGAATGGCTGAAGGCAGGAGGCAGTGAGTGGGAATAAAGGGGGCATTTTCTGGTTGGTTGCCAATGACTAGTGATGTTCGTCAGGGGTCAGTAATGGGCCCACCACTTTTCACATTGTCCATGATTTAGATAGTAGAATTGTTTGCTTTGTGGCAAAGTTTGCAGATGATATGATGATAGGTGGAGAGGTAGGTAGTGTTGAGGAAGCAATGTGATTGCAGCAGGACTTAGACAAGGTGGAAGAATGGGCAAAAAAGTTGCAGATGGAATACAGTGTTGGGAAATGCATGATAATGCCTTCGTGGTAAAAGGAACAATAGTGTGGACTTTTATCTAAATAGGGATAAACTTCGAATATCAGAGGTGCAAAGGGACTTGGGAGTCCTCGTGCAAGACTCCCAGAAGATTAACTCACTGGTTGAGTCTGTAGTAAAGAAGGAAAATGCAATGTTGGTGTTTATTTCAAGGGAAATAGAATATAAAAACAAGGGGATAATGCTGAAGCTTTATAAGGTGCTAGTCAGGCCACACTTGGAGTATTGTCAACAGTTTTAGGCCTCTTACCTCAGAAAAGGTGTATTGTCATTGGAGAGAGTACAGAGCAGGTTCAGAAGGATGATTTTGGGATGGGATTAATATATCAGGAGCATTTGGCAGTTTTTGGCCTGTAGTGACTGGAATTTAGAACCATGCATGGGGACCTCATTGAAACCTACCAAATGTTGAAAGGGCTGGATAGGGTGGATGTGGGGAGGATGTTTCCTCTGGTAGGGGTATTCACAACTAGAGGGCACAGTCTCAAAATTGAAGGGCAACCCTTTAGAACAAAAGTAAGGAGGAACTTTTTTTAGACAGAGAATGATGAATCTGTGGAACGCTCTGCTATAGACGGTAGTGGAGGCCAAATCTGTGGATACATTTAAAGCGGAAGATGATAGATTCCTGATTGCTTGGGGCACAAGGAATATGGTGAGAAGGTAGTTGTATGGGTTGAATGGGACGTTGTCTATCCGAACTCGTTTGGATATCAAAACAAGATCCCGTCACTCAGAATCCCCTCCAGTAATTTATCTAACGCTGATGACAAGTCTTACTGGCCTGTAGTTTCTTGGCTTGTCTTTGCTGCCCTTCTTAAATAAACTTACATTAGCCACCCTCCTGTCTTTGAGATGTTCACCTGTGGCTAAACATGATACAAATATATCTCCACAAGGGAACTGCAAAGGACTAATTCTTCTCCATCTTCGCACAAGGTCCAAGATGTACATGGTCACGTCCTGGGGATTTATCTTCCTTAACCATCTGTAAGGCTGCCAATACCTCCTCCCTGGTTGGTTGTACAAGGTCCTGGACAACGTCACTCATTTCCAACATTTATTTAGTATCTGCAGGGTAAAAGCTATTGGTAAATATTAAAAACCTTGCCCATGTCCTGTGGCTCCACACATAAACGGCCACACTAATCAGTTGTGGGGTCTAGCAGTTAGCCAGCCTTACGTTTCTCTGACAATAATGAACTAATCACCAGTCACCTTGTGTGGTCTAACTCTGTTTTGTAAAGATGCAAGATAACAAACCAACTTTTATATTTTTGCTCTGACTGATGAAGACTGGAACACTAGATGCCTTCTTCACCACCCTATCCACCGGCGTTGCCACTTTCATGCAGAGATGACCTTAAAATGCAAGGTCACTCTGTCCATCTGTATCCTTTAGTGCCATACCATTTACTGTACATGTCTTACACATGCACAGTAATGCTATGAGCACCTTTGCACTAAAATGGACTTTTTTGCTTTTAGTTATTTCCTGTAAACATTTGTTATAATTTGTATCACCAATGCAGCTATAAAGAAGGCAAGACAGCAGCTGTATGTCAGTGGGAGTTTTAAAAGATTTGGTTTGTCACCTAAAACACTGAAAGACTTCTATAGATGTGCCATGGAGAGAATTCTGACAGGCTGCATCACTATCTGATTGGGGGGACTACTGCACAGGACCGAAGGAAGCTACACAAAGTTGTAAGCAAATCACAAACAAGAGAAAATCTTCACATGCTGGAAATCCAAAGCACCACACACAAAATGCTGGAGGAACTCAGCAGGTCAGGTTGCATCTATGCAAAAAAATACAGACAACATTTCCAGCCTAAACCCTTCAGCAGGACTTGTAAAATTAGAAAGTTGTAAAATTAGTCAGCTCCATCTTGATTACTCGCCTCCATAGTATTTAAGACATCTTCAAGGGTCAAGGCAGCGTCCATCATTAATGACCCCCATCATCCTGGACATGTCCTCTTCACATTGTAAATTGCATTGAATTGACTTTATTTCTTATACCCTTCACATACATTTTGACAATACGTCTCTGTCTAAATGAGCAATGTGTAATCATAGTAATTTATAATACTCTATAATAAATTATACAGTCAATGTAACATACAGCACACTCAAATCAGTGAGAGTTAATCAGTCGGATGGCCCGTCTCCATTTCTGCTGTAATCCACAACAAGCTCCTTTGTTTTGTGACATTGAGGGAGAGGTTGTTTACTTGACACCACTGTGTCAGAGAGATGACTTCTTCCCTGTAGGCCACCTCGTTATTGTCTGATATAAGGCCAATCAGTGTAGTGGTGTCGGCAAATTTAATTAGCAGATTGGAGCTGTGGGTGGCAACACAGTCATGGGTGTACAGGGAGTAAAGGAGGGGACTTAGTACGAAGCCCTGAGGAGCTCCTGTATTGAGAGTCAGAGGGTTGGAGGTGAGGGAGCCGACTCTTACAACCTGCTGGAAATCTGACGGGAAGTCCGGGATCCAGCTGCACAAAGCAGGGTCAAGGTCGAAGTCTCTGAGCTTCTTGTCAAGCCTGGATGGAACTATGGTGTTGAATGCTGAACTGTAGACCAAGAACAGCATTCTCACATAAGCATCCTTCTTCTCCAGATGTGTCAGTACGGTATGCAGAGCAGTGACTATTGTGTTACTGCCAGGTAGGAGGTACAGAAGTCTGAAGACAGACACTCAGCGATTCAGGGACAGCTTCTTCCCACTGCCATGCTTTTTATGTATTTTTTTAAATCTAACCATTTAATTGACATATATATTCATATATGTGTTGGCACATGGCTAATTGATTAAGGTGTCGGTCTAGGGATCTGAAGGCAGCGTGTTGTGTCCTTGAGCAAAGCACCTAACCACACATTGCCCTGCAACGACACCGGTGCCAAGCTGTATCGGCCTTAGTGCCCTTCCCTTGGACAACATCGATGGCAAGAAGAGGGGAGACTTGCAGCATGGGCAACTGCCGGTCTTCCATACAACCTTGCCCAGGCCTGCGCACTGGAAACCTTCCAAGGTGCAAATCCATGGTCTCATGAGACTAACGGATGACTATATATACTGTAATTGATTTAATTATTTTTTATTTCTATATTTATCATTTATTGCATTGTGCTGCTGCTGCTCAGTTAACCAATTTCACAGTTGCTGGTGATAATAAAGCTGATTCTGATTCTAAATTAGGCTTAATGTATTGTCTTTTCTCGTGAATGCTTCTTATCTGACTCACCATCCCAGGCGACATGCTAGTGAACCTCTAAAGCACTCCCTCCACACTAACCACTTCCTTCCTGTAGCATGGTGACCAGAACTGCACACAGTACTCCAAGTGTGCTCTAATGTTATAAAATATCAAACAACTTTTATATTCTTGCTCCAACCTATGGCTAGAAAGCCATATGCTTTCTCCATCACCCTAACAACCTGCATTGCCACTTTCCTGGAGCGATGTCCTTAAACCCCAAGGATCCTCTGTTCATCAACGTTCTTCAGTGCCCTACCATTTACTGTACCTGTCTTACACGTACACAGCAGCACTGTGACCACCTTTGCTCCAAAATGGACCTATCTTCAGTTTGTCATTTCTTGTAATAAAGTAATTATAATTTATGCCTAATTTTTGGTCCTTTCTTGTGTACACTGCTTATCTGATGCTACGTATGTGCCCACGGTACTACTGCAAGAAAGCTTTTCATTGTACCTATGCAGTACTGTGCAAAAGTCTTAGGTACATATATACAGGCAGGGTGCCCAAGTCTTCTGCACAGTACTGGAGTAATTTTACGTATTGCACTGTACAGCTTCCTGGGAAAAAAAACAGATTTAATGACATATGTGAGTGATGATAAACCTGATTCTGATGTGGGTCTCGAGTGTGAATTGAGTGGAAAGGGGGCAGGGAGAGAGGAATCATAATACCATAAGATATAGGAGCAGATTTGGCTGATCCAATTTTCCTTTCAGCCCTAATCTCCTGCCTTCTCCCCGTATCCCTTCATGCCCTGACCAATCAAAAATCTAGTAACCTCTGCCTTAAGTATATATAAAGACTTGGCTTCCACAGCTGACTATGGCAAAGAATTGCACAGATTCACCATCATCTGGCTAAAGAAATTCCTCCTCATCTCCTTTCTAAATGGACGCCTCTCTATTCTGAGGCTGTGTCCACTGGTTTTAGATTCTCCCACATTGCAAACTCCTCTCCACAACCACTCTATCAAGGGCTTTTACCATTCAATAGGTTTCAATGAGATCACCCCTCATTCTTCTGAATTCCAGTGATTACAGGCCCAGTGTCATCAAACGCTTTATAAAGTCTCGACATTACATCATTGCTTTTATATTTTAGTCATCTTAAAATGAATGCTGACCTTCCTCACCACAGGCTCAACCTGCAAATTAACCTTTAGGGAATCCTGCACTAGGACTCCCAAGTGCCTTTACACCTCTGTTTTTTGTATTTTCTCTCCACTTAGAGATTAATCAACCCTTTCATTTCTTCTACCAAAGTGCATGACCATACACTTCACGACTCTGTATTCCATCTGCCATTTCTTTGCCCATTCTCCTCATCTGTCTAAGTCCTTCTGTAACCTCTCTACTTCCTCATAACTACCTGTCTCTCCACCTATCTTCATATCATCTGCAAACTTTGCAACAAAGCCATCAATTCCATCATCCAAATCATTGACATATCACATAAAGAATCGGTCCCAACACAGACCCCAGTAGAACACCACTAGTCACCAGCAGCCAACCAGAAAAGTCACCCTTATTCCCACTCTTTGCCTCCTACCAATCAGCTACTGTTTTATGCATGTTAGTATTTATCCTGTCATACCACGGGCCTGTAGCTTGTTAAGCAGCCTCATGTGTGACACCTTGTCAAAGGCCTTCTGAAAATCAAGTTCACAACATCAAAGAATTCTCCTTTGTTTATTCTGCTTGTTATTTCTTCAAAGAATTCCAACAGATTTGTCAGGCAAGATTTTCCCTTAAGGAAATCATTCTGACTACGGTCTATTTTATCATGTGCCTCCAAGTACCCTAAGATCTCATCCTTAATAATCAAATCCAACATCTTCCCAACTACTGAGGTCAGACTAACTGGCTTATAGTTTCCTTTCTTCTGCCTCTCTCCCTTCTTGAAGAGTGGAATAATATCTGCAATTTTCCAGTTGTCCAGAACCATTCCAGAATCTAGTGATTGCTGAAAGATCATTATTAATGCCTCCACAATCTCTTCCAGCTACCTCGTTCAAAATCATGGGTTGTACATCATCTGGTCCAGGGGACTTATCTACGCTCTGCTCTCCACTCCCTCCGCACTAATCCTAACCTTATTATTAAATCTGCCGATAAGGGGGGTGCTGTTGTAGTCTGGCGAACTGACCTCTACCTTGCCGAGGCACAGCGACAACTCGCGGATACCTCCTCTTATTTACCCCTCGATCGTGACCCCACTAAGGAGCACCAGGCCATCACCGACTTTACCCGCTCAGGGAATCTTCCATCCACTGCTACCAACCTTATAGTTCCCTCACCTCGCACTTCCCGTTTCTACCTCCTACCCAAGATCCACAAACCTGCCTGTCCTGGCAGACCTATTGTCTCAGCTTGCTCCTGCCCCACCGAACTCGTTTCTGCATACCTCGACACGGTTTTATCCCCCCTTGTTCAATCCCTTCCTACCTATGTTCATGACACTTCTCACGCTGTTAAACTTTTCAATGATTTTAAGTTCCCTGGCCCCCACCGCTTTATTTTCACCATGGATATGCAGTCCCTATATACTTCCATCCCCCATCAGGAAGGTCTCAAAGCTCTCCGCTTCTTTTTGGATTCCAGATCTAATCAGTTCACCTCTACCACCACTCTGCTCCGTCTAGCGGAATTAGTCCTTACTCTTAATAATTTCTCCTTTGGCTCCTCCCACTTCCTCCAAACTAAAGGTGTAGCTATGGGCACCCGTATGGGTCCTAGCTATGCCTGCCTTTTTGTTGGTTTTGTGGAACAATCTATGTTCCGTGCCTATTCTGGTATCTGTCCCCCACTTTTCCTTCGCTACATCGACGACTGCATTGGCGCTGCTTCCTGCACGCATGCAGAACTCGTTGACTTTATTAACTTTGCCTCCAAATTTCACCCTGCCCTCAAGTTTACCTGGTCCATTTCCGACACCTCCCTCCCCTTTCTAGATCTTTCTGTCTCTGTCTCTGGAGACAGCTTATCCACTGATGTCTACTATAAGCCTACTGACTCTCACAGCTATCTGGACTATTCCTCTTCTCACCTGTCTCTTGCAAAAATGCCATCCCCTTCTCGTAATTCCTCCGTCTCCGCCGCATCTGCTCTCAGGATGAGGCTTTTCATTCCAGGACGAGGGAGATGTCCTCCTTTTTTAAAGAAAGGGGCTTCCCTTCCACCACCTTCAACTCTGCTCTCAAACTCATCTCCCCCATTTCACGTACATCTGCTCTCACTCCATCCTCCCGCCACCCCACTAGGAAAAGGGTTCCCTTCGTCCTGACCTACCACCCCACCAGCCTCCGGGTCCAACTTATTATTCTCCGTAACTTCCGCCACCTCCAACTAAACACATCTTTCCCTCCCCACCTCTCTCTGCTTTCCGCAGGGTTCGCTCCCTACGCGACTCCCTTGTCCATTCGTCCCCCCCATCCCTCCCCACTGATCTCCCTCCTGGCACTTATCCGCGTAAGCGGAATAAGTGCTACACATGCCCTTACACTTCCTCCCTTACCACCATTCAGGGCCCCAAACAGTCCTTCCAGATGAGGCGACACTTTACCAGGTGAGTCGGCTGGGGTGATGTACTGCGTCCAGTGCTCCCGATGTGGCCTTTTATATATTGGTGAGACCCGATGCAGACTGGGAGACCGCTTTGCTGAACATCTACGCTTTGTCTGCCAGAGAAAGCAGGATCTCCCAGTGGCCACACACTTTAATTCCACATCCCATTCCCATTCTGACATGTCTATCCACGGCCTCCTCTACTGTAAAGATGAAGCCACACTCAGGTTGGAGGAACAACACCTTATATTCCGTCTGGGTAGCCTCCAACCTGATGGCATGAACATCGACTTCTCTAACTTCCGCTAATGCCCCACCTCCCCCTCGTACCCCATCTTTTACTTATTTTTATACACACATTCTTTCTCTCACTCTCCTTTTTCTCCCTCTGTCCCTCTGAATATACCCCTTGCCCATCCTCTGGGTTCCCCCCCCCCGCCGTCTTTCTTCCCAGACCTCCTGTCACATGATCCTCTCGTATCTCTTTTGCCTATCACCTGTCCAGCTCCTGGCTCCATCCCTCCCCCTCCTGTCTTCTCCTATCATTTTGGATCTCCCCCTCCCCCTCCCACTTTCAAATCTCTTACTCACTCTTCCTTCAGTTAGTCCTGACGAAGGGTCTCGGCCTGAAACGTCGAATGTACCTCTTCCTAGAGATGCTGCCTGGCCTGCTGCGTTCACCAGCAACTTTGATGTGTGTGACTTATCTACCTTCATATCTTTCAGTTTCCCAAGAACCTTCTCTCTAATTATGGTTGGGAAAAGTGTATTGGAGAAGGGAGATTGAGAGAAGCATCAGAACATTCAGTAATGATATTAAACCAATTGTTTGGAATCAGATGGCCCTGTCTGGTGTCTCTGGGCTTGGTGTGCCTGTCCCCATGTCACCCCCCACCCCCAACACCTGTTCCACACGCCTCCCACGGCGCTCCACCCTCACCATTCCCAATTCTCTTTGCTCCTGCCAAAGTTACAAACTTGCTCTCCGCTCTATATTGAAAAAAACCGTACTTTGCAAAAGCCTTCTGCACCCATATATGGCTAGGGTGCCAAGGTCTTTTACACAGTACTGTACTTAAGCATATGATAATAAATTTTAACTTTTGACACCAATTTCACTTCCAAAAGAAAATCATCTTGCATTTGTCCGGATTAAATTCCGTCTGCCACCACTCTTGCCAATTTTCTGTGTGATCTAATGTCCTGCTGTAGACAAGCTTCCTTGTCATCACCAATACAAAGCCACACTGACTCTCCAAATCATCCTCTGCTCTTCTAAATGAACAGAAATCTTATTCCATAGAGTTCTTCCAGTAACAACGCCTCAAATTTGCAGCACAAGTTGATAGGACGGTTAAGAAGACAAACAGCGTGTTGGGTTGCATTAGTCTGTGATTGGGTTCAAGAGCTCCGAGCTAGTGTTGCAGATCTATAAAACCCTGGTTAGACCATGCTTGGAATATTGTGTTCAGCTCTGGTCGCCTCATTGCAGGAACGAGGTGGAGGCTCAGCGAGAGTACAGATGAGATTTACCACGATGACGGCTGGATTAGAAAGCCTGTCTGATGAGGACAGGTTGAGCAAGCTGGAATGTTTCTCTTTGGAGAGAAGGAGGATGAGAAGAGACCTGATAGAGGTGTACCTGATGATCAGACACCTAGATCGTGGAAATGAATAACACAAGGAGGCATAACTTTAAAGTGTTAGAAGGATGTATAGCCTGATGACAGACATAGATTTTTCACACAGAGGGTGGTGGGTGCGTGGAATGTGCTGCCAGGGAAGGTGCATTAGGGACATTTAAGAGACTGTTACACAGGCACATTGATGAAACAACAATGGGAGGCTATGTTGGAGGGAAGGGTGAGACTGATCTTGAAGTAGGATAAAACATTGGCAAAACGTCATAGGCCGAAGTGCTGTACTGTTCTGTGTTCTATGTAATTTCCCTGCTGTAGTGTATTCAATATTTCTGTCATATTTGAGTAATATTGTATGTATATTGTTTGATTAAGCACCCTTTGTTTGTTTTCATGATTCATTATTGGTTATATGTAAGATTATGTCATTGCAACACCACATTATATTGGTGTCCATCACTAGGCAGGGAAAACATATCCCGACTCCTGCCAATCAAATTCAGAGTGCAATGAGTCGAAATGCACACAGGTTGCTTCGAAGTTCAATCTATCCAACTAAACCATCTCTAATGAGTTGTCACAATGCAGGTAGATTTGAAACTGAAACTATTGTTGATTGCAGAACACTTTACGTTTCATAAGCAGAATCAAAAGGAAGGGGAGCCCATTTCAGCTTCCCTGGCTGAATTGACAAAAACTGTCCGAGCATTGTCAGTTCAGCAATGGGCTTAACGATGCACTAAGGGACTGTTTAGTTTGTGGAATATTACAAGAAAACATTCAAAAATGTCTCCTAACTAAAGAAGCAGTTGAAATTGCTGTATCAATGGAAATGGCAGTCAGAGATGCAATTGGGTTACAGTCAGGGACGACAGTGAGTATCAGGCAGACAGAAATAAATGAACTGCACAGGGAAGAGAGAAAGATAGAAAGTCAAGTTGCAGTTTCATAAAAGAGCTCTAATCTGCATGCTGTTGAAGAAAAATCTGATAATGATGAGAGTGACACAGGACTGAATAGCTTTGAGATTTGCAATGTGAAAGCTAACAAGAAAAAAGCAATACAGCTTACACCAGATGTGAACAGCAAATTAATTAAAATGGAATTGGACGGTGACTCAGCTGTTTCAATCATTTCACAAAATAAGTTTGAACAGCATTTCAAAGACACAGAACTGAAGCCTGCAGATATCCATCTTAGAACTTTTACTGGAGAAAAGATAACTCCTGTGGGAATGACATGCCCCGGTTGAAGATGGCATTGGTAAAACACAGCGGCAACTTGCTGGCAACAAACAAAACTAATACTAACTACTCTACTAATAGCACTTCTTCTGTTAAATCATCACTGCAATCAATAGCCTGCAACTTCCCTTTTGGAGTTGTGCTTTTGAACTGCCTGTAGGACCTGGCATTTTTGTGGTGTGAACTGAAATCTCGAAGGTGTAGGATGGTTGTGGCGTGGCGTGTATGTGACGAATCAAGGCAACAGGCCTCAGGCCTGAGAGCAGTGAGAGAGCCTTGTATAGCCATTGCTGGAGCCGACTTGGAGCTGATTCAAGGCGGCAGAATCTAGGCAAGGCAACAGAGGCGAGGCATGGTTGAGGCTGCCGGGCCCAGGCCCGAGAGTGATGAATAAGCTGATGATTGGCTGATTTAAGTACTGGGCAGGATTGGAAAGGTTGGGTACGGGTGGAATCGAAGTGGTGTGTCTCGGGTCTGAGAGCGTATCGAAGGGGCAGGGGTTGGGTCTGAGAGTAATGAACAACCTGATGTTTCACTGATTTAAGTACCGGGCCAGATGGAAATAGTCAGGGTGTCAGGGCAAGAGGAGAGGGACGAGCCAGTTTGCAGCTCACAGCTCACACGGTTTATTCATCTCTGTACTGAACTGAGGCTGTGACCTGCAAATAACTGGCTCCTCGATGGGCTGTGACTGGTTCATGGCTGTGGGCTCACTTTTGTGAACGTTGTTTATGAGTGTTATTTGTCTACTTTTATTGTTTGCATGACCTGTTTGTTTTCTGCACATTGGATGTTTAGTGGTCTTCGTTTTTAACGGGCCCCATTGTGTTTCTTTTTTTTGTGGCTGCCTGTAAGGAGGTGAATCTCCAGATTGTATATATTATATATACATAGATAATAAGTGCACTTTGAACTTTGACATTGGTAACAGTGAAGTATAACAACCAACAAGCATCATTGGGCTTGTAAAATCAGGAGGGCCATATGATGGTGCTGGGATTGGCTGAGACTTGATTGGAGATCCATCCACCATTTGCATGCCACATCCCCTGCGACAGACTCAACTGAAAGCAAATTACAAATGGTACTGGATGATGCTACAGCAGAGTTCAGGGATATGTGAAAAGGCCACACCCAGGTTTTACACAACTTGTCTGGTTCCTTGTACCATCAAGATAAAGTAGCCAGTGAGCCAGATCACATGGAGGCTGAAGGAATTCTTTCCAAGGTTGAGTGGAGCCCATGGACAACCCCAGTGGCCCCAGTACCCAAGAAGGATGGTCTAACAGGATCTGTGGTGATTTAAAGGTCACTATCAACCTAACACTGAAAGTAGATCAATGCTCTCTGCCCAGGATAGAGGATATTTTTGCAAACCTTTCTGGAGGAAAACACTTCAACAAAATGGACTTTGTGGAGTCCTACTTACTGATGGAGATGGAAGACAAGTCCAAAGTGATTCTCACCATGAACACTCAAAAAGGGCTTTATCACTTTAATCTGCTTGCTTGTGGAGAAGCATCTGCACCTGCATTCTGGCAGCAAGCTGTGGACCAGGAGCTGCAAGGCTGCCCAGGTACCCAGTGTTACCTGGATGACATCATTGTTACTGGTGAGGATGGCAAGGAACAGCTCCAAAATCCCAACACAGTGCTGAAAAGATTCGTAGGTTAAGGGCTCAGAGCACAGCAAGACAAGGGTGAAATCTTGAAACCAACCATCACATTATTGGCACACAAAACTCAAGCTGTGGTGAATGCCCCAAGGCCAAAGAACATGTCACTGTTGTGGTTTTTTTATGATTTGTCAATTACTTTAACAAGTTCCTTCCAGTTCCTTTTGACCGTCATCCATGACACCTCAAATGCTCTTGATCTTTTCAACGATTTCAAGTTCAGTGACCCCATGCATCTTATTTTCACCATAGATGTCCAATCTCTAGACACCTTCACCCCCATTAAGAAAGCCTAAAATTCTCTGTTTCCTTCTGGATACCAGACTCAACCAGTACCCCTCCACCACCACTCTCCTAGCAGAAATTGTCCTCACTCTCAATAATTTCTCCTTTGGTTCCTCCCACTTCCTTCAAACAAGAGGTGTAGTCATGGGTACTCACATGGGCCCCAGCTGTGCCTGCCTTTTTGTCAGCTACGTGGAACAGTCTATGTTCCAAGCCTACAGTGGTGTCCAATCCCCGCTTTTCCTACGCTACATCGATGACTGCGTTGGTGCTGCTCCCTGCACCCATGCCGAGCTCGATGACTTCATCATCTTTGCCTCCTACTTCCACCCTGCCCTCAAATTTACCCCGTCCATTTCTGACACCTCCCTCCCCTTTCTTGATCTCTCTTAAGCTATACCTCTTCCCACCCCGTTACTGTAAAAATGCCATCTCCATCTCTCAATACCTCCATCTCCACAGCATCTGCTCTCAGGATGAGGGGTTTTATACCAGAACGAAGGAGATGACCTCCATCTTCATAGAAAGGGGCTTCCTCTCCTCCACCATCAACGCTATCCTCAACCGCATCTCTTCCATTTTGCGCACGTCTGTCCTCACTCCATCCTCCCGCCACCACCAGTGATAAGATTCTTCTTGTCTACCCTACCACTCCACTAGCCTCTGGATCTAGCACATAATTCTCTGTACCTTCTGTTATCTGCAACGGGATCTCACCACCAAGCACATCTTTCCCTACCCCCAACTTTCTGCTTTCAGCAGGGATCGCTCCCTACCTGACTCCCTTGTCCATTGATTCCCCCCCCTACTGATCTCCCTCCTGACATTTATCCTTACAAGTGTAACAAATGCTACAACTGCCCCTACACCTCCTCTGTCACAACCATTCAGGGCCCCAGGTGAGGTGACACTTCACCTGTGAGTCTGTTGGGGTCATCTATTTTATCCAGTGCTCCTGGTGTGGTCTCTTGTGTATCAGTGAGACCTGACATAGATTGGGAAACTACTTTGCCGAGCACCTACATTCTGTCCACCAGAACAAGCGGGATCTCTCAGTGGCCACCCAATTTAATTCCATTTCCCATTCCCATTCCGACATGTTCATCCATTGCCTCCTCTACTGTCACGGTGAGGCCATCCTCAGGTTGGAGGAACAACACCTTATGTTCCGTCTGGGTAGCCTACAACCTGATGGCATGAACATCGATTTCTCCAACTTCCGCTAATGCCCCCACTTCTCTATTCCCCATCCCCTTTTCCCTCTCTCCCCTTATCATCTTGCCTGCCCATCGACTCCCTCTGGTGCTCCTCCCCCTTTTTCTTTCTTCAATGGCCTTCTGTCCTCTATTACTAGATTCCCCCTTTAGCCAGCCCTGTATCTCTTTCACCAATTTCCCAATTCTTTACTTCACCCCTCTTCCCCCAGACCACCACTCCCCCGCCCCCCGGTTTCACCCTTCACCTTGTATTTCTCCCTCCCTCCCCAACCCTCTAATTCTGACTCCTCACCTTTTGTTCTCCAGTCCTGCTGAAGGGTCTCAAGCTGAAACACCGACTGTCCTCTTCGCCATAGATGCTGCCTGGTCTGCTGAGTTCCTCCAGCATCTTGTGTGTGTTTCCTGCCAAACCTGGCTACGGTACTCCACCCATTGAACTTATTACTACAGATTGGGAAGAAATGGCAATGGACAAAGCAGTGTGAGGTGTCTTTCCACCGTACTCACACATTATGACCCACATTGTCGGGTGAAGCTTGCCGGAAACACCTCATATTATAGTATATGCTGCAGTCATATCACATGTTACAAGTGATGGAAATGAGTGCCCACAGTCTTTGCATCATGTTCCCTTACCGACGCGGGTAAATATTACACACAGATTGACAGAGAGGAGTAAATACCTGAAAAATCTACAAAAGAGGACACTATCACGGCAGCACTCAGTCAGGACAGACCGGAGAACTCACCTGCTGAGGTGTTATGGGTGGAACTGAGCAATAAGAAAGGTCTGACCATGCTAATGGGGCTATATTACAGACCACCTGATGGTGTGAGAGATTTAGAGGAAATTGGATTAGACATTGACTTTGTGGGAGAAGCCAGAGAGTGATAGATGGTTGTCTCTCTGACTGGAGACCTGTGACTAGCGGAGTGCCACAGGGATCTGTGCTGGGTCCGTTGTTGTTTGTCATTTATATCATTATCTGCATCTCTAAGTGTGTGAATGACACCAAGATTGGGGGTGTAGTGGACAGATATTTGAATCAGATATCTGAATGGTTCACAAACACATGAGCACTACCTCGCTATTCCTCTTTCCTGATATTTATCTATTTCTATAACTTATAGTAATTCTTATGTCGTGCACTGGACTGCAAGTTTCATGACTTGTGTCAGTGATAATAAGTTTGATTCTGATTCCAATTTTGTCCTAAGGACTGGCATAGAAGGATCTACAGATCCTCAGTGTGGCTGTCTGTGAGGACATTACTAAGCCTGCTCCCAACCCCACACCACCACGCTCTGCCCCCGTCCAGCACAGCTGCACGTACAGTCGCCTCTGGCTTTCACACCTCACTCTGTGAGCCTACAGCAGAGAGTGCTAAAGTTCACAGCTCCTTCCCTAACACACACACCTCCCACTGAAGCATTAAAATAGATCAGGGCCTTCTGTTAGTGTGATAGGGTCACTGAGCAATACAGCACAGATGCAGAGCCTTCGGCCCATCCAGTCCATGATGACTATGGTGCTCACCCAGTTAGTCCCAAGTTCCTGCATCCGGCCCATATCCTCACCTTATGTACACACAGTCATTCTAGGTCTATAAACTAATCTCATGTAAACACGACCTCACTCAGTCAGTTACTTGTATACTGCGTTTTATAGGGCTGCATTTAGATTAGATTATGAGAACACTCAGTCCTCTTTTATTGTCATTTGGAAATGCATACATGCATTAAGAAATGATACAATGTTCCTCCAGAGTGATATCACAGAAAACAGGACAAACCAAAGACTAACTCCGACAGAACCACATAATTATAACATATAGTTACAGCAGTGCCATACAATACCATAATTTGATAAAGAACAGACCATGGGCACGGTAAAAAAAACTCTCAAGTCCCGATCGACTCCCGAGTCCCCGATAGCAGGCGGCAAAAGGGAGAAACTCCCTGCCATAAACCTCCAAGGCACCGAAAGCTGCCGATGCCTTGGAAGCAGCCGACCACAGTCAACCCTGAGTCCATCCGTCTAAAAACTTCGAGACTCCGACCAGCCCCTCCGATACAGCCTCTCGAGCGCCATCCTCTTCCGAGCGCCTTCAACTTCGTCCCGACCGCCAAAACAAACAAAGTCGAGGATTCGGGGCCTTCTGCTCCGGAGATTCCTGTCACCACACAGTAGCAGCAGCAGTGAAGCGGGCATTTCAGAAGTTTCTCCAGATGTTCCTCCGTACTCTCACGTCTGTCTCTATCAAATCAGAATTGTGCACGGTCCCCTAATTGACAGATTACAGATTTCATTCACCGGAGAGGCCGCGCGCGCTGCCATCGCAATGCCATCTTCTCCTCCTCCTCCTTAAATGTTTCTTAATATTTATTGGTTCTTTTGGTATTTTTATTGTGTTCAAAGTTCAAAGTAAATGTATTATAAAGTACATGTGTCACTGTATATAACCCTGAACTTCAGTTTCTTGTGTGCATACTCAATAAAACCAATAACCATATAGATTCAATGAAAGACCACACCAACAGGGTGGACAACAAGTGTGCAAGAGACAACAAACTGTGCAAGTACAGAGAAAACAAAAATAAAAATAACAATAAATACATATTAAGAAAGAACATGAGATGAAGAGGCCATGAAGTGAGGATATGGGAACAGTTCAGTGATGGGGTGAGCGAAGTTATCACCTTTGGTTCAGAGCTTGGTGGTTGAGGGGCAGTAACTAGTCCTGAACCTGGTGCTGTGAGTCCTGAGGCTCCTGGACCTTCCCCCTGCTGGCAACAGCGTGAAGAAAGCATAAGCTGGGCAGTGGGTGTGCCCGATGATGGACGCTGCTTTCCTGTGACAACACTCCATGCAGATGTGCACAATGGTGGGGAGGCTTTACCCGTGATGGACTGGGCCGTATTCACTACTTCTTGTAGGAGTTTCCATTCAAGAGCATTGGTGCTTCATGCAGGCGTGAAGCAGCACACATCTCCACCACACATTTTGTCAAAGTTTTAGATGTCATGCCACACCTTGGCAAGTTTCTATGGAAGTAGAGGTGCTGCCGTGCTTTCTTTGTAATTGCACTTGTGTCCTGGGCCCAGGACTGGCCCTACAAAATGGTAACTCAGATGAACCTCTCCATGTCTGATGTCCCAATGAGGACTGTCTCATGGACCTCTGGTTTCCTCTTCCTGAAGTCTATAATCAGTTCTTTGGTCTTGTTGACACTGAGTAAGATGCTGTTGTGATTCAGCCAAATTTTCATTCTCTCTCCTGTATGCTGATTTGTCATCACCTTTGATTTGGCCTATGACAGCGTTGTCATCAGCAAAGTGAATATGGCTTTGGAACTGTGCTCAGCCTCACAGTCATAGGTATAAAGCGAGTAGATCAGGGGCCTAAGCACACAGCCCTGTGGTGAACCTGTACTGACGCAGGATTGTGGAGGAGATGTTGTTGCCAGTCCACACTAACTGGGGTCTGCGAGTGAGAAAATCGATGATCCAATTCCCTGCTGCATCAGATCCAGAGTAACAAGCAAGACCACAAAGTTGAATTGTGACTTCAGGAAGCAGAAGTCAAGAGAACACACACCGTCCTCATTGAGGGGTCAGTGGTGAAAAGGTAAGCAGTTTCAAGTTCCAGGGTGTCCAATGATCTCTCTTGGGCCCAATATGAATAAGACACAGGAAGCTCTACTTCACTGAAAGTTAGAGGAGATTTGATAAAGACTCTTGCAAATTTTCTAGCGATGTACAGTAATGAGCATTCTGACTGGTTGCATCACAGCCTTTGACAGGGGCTCCACTGTGCATGATTGATAAAGACTGCATTGTGTTGTAGAGTCAGTCATCTCCATCACAGGTACAACTGTTCAAACCACCGTGGACACCTTCAAGACACGGTGCCTCAGGAAAGTGGCATCCAGCATTAAGGGCCCTCACCCTCCAGGACATGACCTCTTCTGTTCGACTGCCATTAACCTCCATTTACTAGAGCTCCATTTAGCTCCGTTTAGCTCTGTTTTATTTTTTAATGTAACTTATTTTTATTCTTTCTTACTTCTCTTCTAATATATGTATATCTGTGCAAGACAGACTCCGGCGGATTGAGCAGACGAGACCAATGGAAGGTCCAACGGTCAAGAAGGCGGTCTCTGCAAGCGTCGTGGAACGTGTAGAGCAGGACAAGACACAGAAGACATCCTGGTCATCCACTGCGCCCAGTCCCATCTCCAGCCGTCTCGACTCTGCCTTGACACTGGATTCAGATGGGAATTGGGAAGAGAGAGTGAGGCTGACGCTGTGCAACTCTCCCTCACTTAAATCCAAATCACGCGCTAGTCTCAACACCATCATAATGGTGTCGAGGTCCTCATCGACGTTGACGATGGACGAACACAAAAATATCTGTGCACTTGTAATGCTACTGTGACACTGTAATTTCCTTTGGGATCAATATTGTCTCATTAGTGCATCAGGGAGGAATACAAGAATCACATACAACACTTTAAACAACTTCTTTCCATCCGCCATCAGATTTCTGAATGATCGATGAACCCATGAACACAACTTTGTTATTGCTCTTTGCACTGCTTATCTATCTCTCTGTCCATTTAGTAACAGTAATTGTGTTCATGTCTTCAACTGTGCCCCTGCCACAAAACAACAAACTTCACAACATTTCTCCTTGATAGTAAACCTGATTTCATTCTGAATATTTTACCCTCTTTACCCATTTTGTCTGTCAGCTCATTCCATATACTCACCACCTTCTGTGTGAAAATTTGCCTCTCAGATCCTTTTAAATGTTTTCCTTCCCACCTTAAACTGAACCTATCCCCCCAAGCTTTAGACTCCAGCCTGGGGAAAAGAATGTTCCCATCTACACTTTGTATGCCTCTCAGATTTTTAAGCTCATTTATCAGATTGCCCCTTATCTCCCAACATTCAAAGTTGTAAAGACCTTGCCTGGCCAACTTCTCCCTATAACTCAGGCCTTCTAGTCTTGGAATCATCCTTGTAAGTCTTCTCTGCATTGTTGCCAGGTTAAGCACAGCTTAACAGGGTGAGTAAAACTGCATATAGTACTCCATGAGGCCGCACCAATGTCTCACAACACTGCAACAGAGTGTCCCGACTCTTGTACTCAGTTCCATAATTGATGAAGGCCAGAGGATACAGTTTTTCACCTTTGACATCGATTTCAATGAACAATACACCTGTAGTTCTCAGTCTCCCAGTAGCATTACACCGTTGAGTGCCCTACCATTGGTAGTACAAGTTCTTAGAACAGAGGAACGTGAGAACTTGGAGCAGGCTAATTGATCCTGCTCCACCATTCAATAAGGTCATGACTCACCTGTCCATGAACTCCATTCCACCTGCCTGCCTTTTTCCCATAACCCTTCTAATCCCTGCTATGCAGAAATCTAAATACCTTTAATGAGGTGGCCTCTTCTGCTTCCCTGGACAGAGAGTTCCACAGATTCACTACCCTCTGGACAAAGCAGTTCCTCCTCACCTACTGTACATCCTAATCTACAGTGCCTATAAAGAGTATTCACCCTCCTTGAAAGCTTTCATGTTTTATTGTTTTACAACATTGAATCACAGTGGATTTAATTTGGCTTTTTTTGACACTGATCAACAGAAAGAAACCCTTTCGTGTCAACGTTAAAGCAGATTTCTACAACGTGATCTAAATTAATTATAAATATAAAACACAAAGTAATTGATTTTCACCCCCTTCAAGTCAGTATTTAATAGAAGCACCATTGGGAGGGACTACAGCCTTGAGTCTGTGTGGATAGGTCTCTATCAGCTTTGCACATCTAGACTCTGCAATTTTTCCCCATTCTTCTTTACAAAACTGCTCAAGCTCTGTCAGATTGCATGGGGATCATGAGTGAACAGCCCTTTTCAAGTCCAGCCAGATATCTTCAATTGGATTGAGGTGGACTCTGACTTGGCCACTCCAGGAAATTAACTTTGTTGTTTTTAAGCCTCTTCTGTGTAGTTTGGGCTTTATGCTTGGGGTCATTGTCTTGCTGGAAAACAAATATTCTCCCAAGTTGCAGTTCTCTTGCAGAGTGCTGCAGGTTTTCCTCCAGGATTTCCCTGTAGTTTGCTGCATTCATTTTACCCTCTACCATCACGGTAGGGATGGTGTGTTTTTGATGTGTGATATTTCACTTATGCCAAACATAGCGTTTAATCTGATGGCCAGAAATCTAAATTTTGGTTTTATCAGACCATAGAAACTTCTTCCAGCTGACGTCAGAGTCTTCCACTTTCCTTCTGGCAAACTCTAGCCGAGAGTTCATGTGAGATTTTTTTCAACAATGGCTTTCTCTTTGCCACACACGCATAAAGCTGTGACAGGTGAAGCACCTGGGCAACAGTTGTATGTGCAGTCTCTCCCATCTCAGCCACTGAAGCTTGTGACTCCTCCAGAGTTGTTATAGGTCTCTTGGTGGCCTCCCTCACTAGTCCCCTTGTAGCACGGTCACTCAGTTTTTGAGGATGGTCTGCTCCAGTCAGATCAACACCTGTGCCATATTCTTTCCATTTCCTGATGATTGACTTGACTGTACTCCAAGGGATACAGAGTGACTTGGAAATTTTCTGGTATCCGTCTCTTGGCTTGTGCTTTTCAATAACCTTTACGCGGAGCTGCTTGGAGTGTTCATTTGTCTTCATGGTGTAGTTTTTGCCAGGATACTGACTCACCAGCAGATGGACCTTCCAGATACGGGTGCATTTTTAGTTTTAAAACACATTGACTGCACACATGTCTCCAAAAACAGATCAATATTTAACTAGTTAGTTGACTTCTAAAACCAATTGGGTGCCCCACTGATGGTTGGTGTGAATACTTATGCAATCAATTATTTAGTGTTTTATATTTGTAATTAATTTAGATCTCTTTGTAGAGATATTTTTTCACTTTGACGTGAATAAATCTTGTTTTGTTGATCAGTGTCAAAAAAGCCAAATTCAATCCACTGTGATTCAATGTTGTAAAACAATAAAACATGAAAACTTCCAAGGCGGGTGATAACTTTTTATAGGCACTCTATTCTCCTAGTTCCTGTTCTGGAACGCAAATTAAAGTGTTACAGGTACAGAGAGAGAGAAGTGCAGGCAGACGATAAGGTGCAAGACCATTGCAAACTATTGTCAGATTGTGAATACATCTTCAACAGGAACCATTCAGCAGTTTTCTGCTTGTTTGACATTTTAAAAATGCATCACTTCACTCTTATTTGCATTGAAGTTTATTTGCGGCTCCTTGGCCCACTTCAGTTTATAACCAATATTCCTCTGTAATCTACAATAATTTTCAGAATCAAAAACACTTCCTAATTTGTATTGCCTGCCACTAGATGGTTGGATGTTTGAAGTAGCTGTTCATGAACATAATGGTGTGAGACTTCAGGCTTGTGTATCAGCCGCTGATGGGAGCTGTGAGAAGACAGCTTGGTCCATATGCTGGAATCTTTGATAATACGATCAGAATCAGCATCAGGTTTACTTTCATGGTCAAGACGTTCAGTTGTTGCTCAGACCGAACATCAAAATGGGGATGAAATGTGATCTAAGTGGCTTTGACCATGGAATACTTGTTGGTGCCAGACAGGGAGGTTTGAGTATCTCAGAAACTGCTGATCTCCTGAGATTTTCAGTCTCTAGAGTTTAGAAAGAATTGTGTAATAAACACAAGAATCCTGTGAGAGGCTGTTCTGCGGGCAAAAGCACCTTGCTAATATGAGCAGTTAGAGGAGAATGGCCAGACTGATTCAAGGCGACAAGAGGGTGACAGTCACTCAAATAAGCATGTGTTACAACAGTGGTGTACAGAAGATCATCTCTGAATGTACAACACATTGAACCATGAAGTGGATGGAGAACAGCAGCAGCAAACCACAGGCAAACACTCAGTTACAGGGGGTGCCGAATAAAGTGACCAGTGGACTGTGTGTGTGTGTGTGTGTGTGTGTGTGTGTGTATGTGTGTGTGTGTACTGCAAAAAGAGAACTGAAACTGTGAGCTAGTGTTCATGGTTCACTGACCATTCAGAAATCTGATGGTGGAGGTGAAGAAGTTGTTTCTATTACATTGAGTATGTGCCTTTGGCACCTGTAACTCCTTAATAAACTGGTGATGGAAACATAATGGTTTCTCAGTCACTCCACAATGCAGCAAAGGCACAACAGTACTTGACAGCAGGGTGCGATGATGAGTTCAATCCCCTCCCCAACAGTTACTGGAAAGTGTAGCCAGCAGAAAGCCAGCACTGGACTGATAAAATCAAACCTTATCATCATCGCAACTCTTGTGTTAATGTTTGGATACAAAGAGGGAAGGTGGTGCAGGAAGTGGGAAGGATACAGCATCCAAGGACAACTGTTGGAGCAATCAACATTTTGCCTCTGCGTTAGAGTGGGGACAGCTGACGTGGGATGAGAAAGGTGCAACATCGGGGCTGGAGTGGGTAGGGGAAGCTGCCAACATCGGGTAGCTGTCCACCTCTGTGCTGCCAACATCGGGTCATTTGACCAGGCTCACCCTCTTCCTGAGCTCAGCAAAGACACAGAGGATGCACATTATCAGTCCCTAGGCCCTGTATTAGTGAGGAAGCTTTCCCAAAGGAATGTTTGGGTCAGCCCTTCTCTTGAGTTACCTCTCTCCTACACTCCGATTGTGAGCTGTTCAGGGTTTGGCGACAGGGATTGGAGAGTCATTGTGGGGTTGAAGTTGGGAGTCGCCGGCCGAGTTCTGTCTGCAAAGGTCAGCAACGTCCTGGGGCTGCCAGCACATAGTTAGACCATAAGATTTAGGAGCAGAATTAGGTCATTCAGCCCATTGCATGTGCGCCACTGTTATATCATGGCTGATTTTTTATCACTTTCAACCTCATGCTCCCACTTTCTGCCCATAAAATTGTTTCTGTGCCTGAGTGGGGTTGCACAGCTTCCTGGTGCCCAGTCTGGGTACTGGGGGTACTTCCCTGACCTTCCAGTATTGATTCCAATTCTCTGTTCACACCTTCTGTGGCCCAGGATGTGGTTCTGCTTTCACCATAACAGAGAGATGCTTAACTGCTGGAGGGGGCAGGACTGGTGAGATCAGATGCTTATAAAGTCCTTCAGCAGTTCGGCAGCAAGTTAGACTGCGACTAATGGCAAGAGAGAGCATGGCATCCACAAAACTGGTACAGCTGAGCTGAGCTCACCAAGGTGATGTTTTAATCACTTGGTTCTTTCTGCCTGTCTAACATCTTGTTGATTTATTTTACAGAGATATCTGGTGTGTTTAATCTTCCTTCACACATGGACATCGGAAAGTCTTGGAGAAGATTTCCAGGTGAGGACAAATCCCCCTCTCTCCATCTTGTTCCCAGCCTTCCCTTGAATCTACACCTCTCCCATTTTGTCACCCATTTCTTACCCCAATGTGACAGCAGAATCAGAATCCAGTTTTTATTATCACCAACATATGCCATGAAATTTAGTGTTTTGTGGCAGCAGGACTGTGCAAGACATAAAACACTACTATAAGTTACAATTAGGGATATGTTAAACGTAAATAAATAGCGGAAAAAGAGAGCAGATTAGTGAGGTAGTGTCATGAGTTTATGGGCCGTTCAGAAATCCGATGGCAGAAGGGAAGAACTGTTTTGAAAACTTTGAGTGTGCATCTTCAGGCTCTTGTACTCCTCCACGATGGGAGTAATGAGACTGGGTGGTGGGGGTCCTGATTGATGGATGTTGCCTTCCTGTCCAAATCCTGTCTCCACTCCAAACAAAGTGCTGTCCATCTGGGAGAGAGCTGAAGGGACTTTCTTCACCCCAGAGGGGAGTGACTCTCCAGAGTTCTCGAACTCAGGGAGATACAGAGGATCAGTCACCGGGTGCATTTCCAAGCAGAAATCAAGTGTTTTTGAGATTGTCGGAGGCTAAATGGAGACCCAAAAGAAGTTTTTAAGCTAATGAGAAGCAAAGGGTGGAATTGCCATATATTAGAGAGCACGCATGCATTAAAAGTAAGGGGGAGTTTATGGGGGATGTGCAGGGCAGGTTTTGGCACTGACGGGGGTGGAGGACTGGAATGTGCTGCCAGGGTTGGAGGTGGAGGCAGATAGGAGAGTGACATTTAAAATGAATCCGGACAGACACACACACAATCACAACAAATGGAGGGCATGGATCACCTTCAGACTGAAGAGTTTTAGCTAGCACAGATGATGGGGTGAAGGGCCTTTTCCTGGGTCTCCTACATTCTGCCAGGGCAGTGGAGGGGAATGGGGGTTGGTGCAGAAGGGTGTGATGAGGTGACTGATCAGCTGTGGTTACCCTGACTGGTTGATCGTGTTGTGAGACACTCAGGAGTACAGTCTCCCCGCTGTGGATAATCGTCTCCCCATCTGCCCCCACTCACTCTCTTTTTGAACCTGCTGTCATGACCACTCTCCTCGTGGATCCAGTCCTTGACCCATGTTGATCCACTGGGCTGTCCCTCAACTCCCTCTCTTGTCCAATGTGGAGCATCCTTCCAAACCTGTACCCACCTTCGATGGGAATTTGTTTAGAATCCGCCCGGCAGCTTCCTGCCCTCCAAAGCCTTGTGGGACATCTCTGAGGAACAGAGCAGGACCTGAGGAAAGGGTAACCACTTCTCTGTGGAGTCTGTTGCAGATGAGACCACTGTCCATTCCACACTCCCTCAGCTGGGGTGACTGCCTTCACCTGTTCCCTCCCTCCCTCCCCCTCCCCACCCCCCTCAGCTCTCTACCCTCACCCTGTTGCAGCATTGTTTCCTCTGGTGTCGTCCAGGCACCTGTTCCTGCCCTCTCCCCTGCCACACCTTCCCCCAAGCCCAGCTCAGTTGCCCATCCCTGCTCACTGTACTCTCACCCCCACCCCTCTCCTGGAGCCCTGTGCTCTCTCTGAATTATCACCTGGGTCTCACATCCGGCACAGGGAAGCAGCCATTTCAGCAGATCAGCTATCGTTCAGCCACTCAACACCATTCCCCGGACATGCTTTCAGTATACAAGCTCTCTGGTCCTTCTTCCAGTTTGTCCTCAACCATTCTCCTGACCGGGCTTTGGTCACAGCCGGGCATTTCATCCTGTGTCTTCAGTCGTTCCAGACAGAGGGCATGGGCTATGTGCTGGGCTACCAATTAGTGCTGAAAGGTTGCCACCGGTCAGCACGAAGCGGTAGAAACGAATGGCCTGTTTCCATGTGGTACGTTTCTGTGTTCACTCAGACAACCCACGTCCACTGTGACACAGGGCTTTCCGTACTCCATCACCATCACTCCCTTAGTTACCAGCTCGTGGTTTCTGTCTCAGACTCTCTTCCTGTCTGTTCTCTCTCTCTCTGACTCTCTCCCTCCCTCTCCCTCCCTCACTCTCTCTCTCTCTCTCTCTCTCTCTCTGTCTCTCTCTGACACACACACACTCACACACAGCTCTGTTGCCCACTCTCTCTTTACCCCTGACCCTCTCATCCACTCTATTCCATCTCCCTCTCTCACACACACTCACTCTCTCTCCTCTCTGCCTCTCTCCCTCTGTCTCTGTATTTGTCTCTGTCTGTCTCTTGCCTCCTCCCTCTCCCTCTACTCCTTCACCAACCCCTCCCTCAGTCGATCCTGGATGCGGGGTGCACCTGGGAGTTGGCTGAGGAAGTGGGAGGTGAAGGATTGGGGCTGGGAGGTGATGTGAGCGGGTGAGGGAGTGAACAGCTCCTGGGTTTCAGTGTGATAGGGATCCTGTGGTCTGTGCTGACAGGGAAGGTGATTATGAAGGGTCCTGCCTCGGGTGGTGAAGGAGTACAGCATGCTTGACTTTACTAGTCGAGGCAGAGATGAAGAGCCAAAAGATTACGCTTCAGTTTTATAAACTCTAGTTCGATTGCAGCAGGAGTATTGCATTCAATTCTGGATGCACTATTTCAGGAAGGATGTGGAGTGTTTGGAGAGGTTGCAGAAGAGGCTTCTGAGAGGAATAGACAGTAGACAGCCAGACAGGGTTGAGATGTCTAACACCAGAGGGCATGCATTTAAGCTGAGGGGGGTTTAAAGGAGATGGGAGGGACTGGTTTCCCACACAGAGCGTGTGGGTGCCAGGAATGGTGGTGGAGGCAGATACAGTAGAGGTGTTCACGAGGCGTTTTGATATGTCCATGTATTAGATTGGCACAGCCTGCCGGGTGAACTGTCCTGTCATGAACTGTCCATTTTCTATGTTCTGTGTAGACAGGGAGGGGAGGGACAGGGGTGGGGTGGGGGAGGGATCAGTGTCTCTGTGTGAACAGTCACAGCACCCGGGTGTTACCAAGGTGATGGTCACCCTAGACCCTCAACCACAGACAAATCACCCCATGACACCCATACCTAGAAATCCTGATTCCAGATCCCACAACATCAACCCCCATCCAGGGAACCCCATCACACATACCCCACCTTGAGAAACCCCACCCCAGAAACCCCCACACAGACCTTTCATCCCCAGACACCCACCTCCAGGCCCTTCACCCCTGGGACTTCACCCCAGAATCTTCACCCCCAGACCCTTCACCCAGACCGCCACGCCAGACCTGTCATCCAGATTCTTCACCTTCAGACTCATCACACCCTGATCGCCCACTCTCAGACCCTTCACTCCGACTCTCACCAACCAGACCCTCCAGGCACATCACAGCCCAGGACCCCCAAGCTCAGACCCTTTACCCCAGACCACCACCCCCAGGGGAGTCAGTGTTCATCGGGTGAATGAGGTTTGAACGCCCTCTCTATCTGACGTTCTTTACAAGTAAATTGACAGTGATTCCCGAAGCCGACACATCATCCTGAGCAGGACGAAGATCAGAAATGATGCTTTTGTAAATTGTATAAACGTGTTTTTGTTTTAGACATCTGTCTTCGAAGCATCTGGACAACAGAATGTTTTGGAGTTTATTCAGCAGGCCATGAAAAAACTGAGACCCGGGTCCAGTCTGGGGCCAAGTAAGTTGACTTACACGATAAGTTTTAACTGCAATAAAAAACAGAAAATGCCAGTTTGCATGGTCGGGAATGGGGAGAACAGAGTTAATGTTCCAGGTCAAAGATCTTACATCACAGCGAGGAAAAGTTCAAATAAAGCAGGTTAGAATAATCCTGACAACTGATCCCTGGCTGAGATATTTGTACAATGGTTCATCACCAGTGACGTGCTAGCTGACCGGAAGATAGTGAACGTAATGATTTTATTTCAGAAGGGTGACAACCAAAGACCGGGGAAATATAGGCCAGTAAGTCTAACATCTGTGCAGGAGGTAGTAAGTTATGGAGAGGATTCTGAGGGATAAGATATTTCTTACATACACCTGTTAGGGACCATTCTCCAGATACCTTACCAATGGAGAAGATTCTGAGGGATAAGATACACAGACATTTGGAAAGGCAGGATTTGATTAGGTGTAGTCAGCATGGCTTTGTGCATAGATAGTCATGTCTTACAGACTTAATTGAGCTTTTTTCTTTTTAAATCTTTTTATTGAGTAAGTATACAAAAAAGGTAAGCCATATAAACATTAATACAATGTTAAAGTATAATAAAATTCCAAAAGATAACAATACCAAAAAGAAAATACTACAAACAATGTAATTTAAGCATAAGAAACCAAGATAACATAATAGTATACTAGATTTTATATATATCAATGGAAAAAAAAGAAAAAAAAACCCCCAAAAAAAACCCACCGTGCAACTAACTAAAAGCAAAGCAAAGCAATGGGCTAACTTGAAACCAAACAGAGTTAAACTTAAAATCACGTCCTCAATCCCGACCTCCATTAAAACAGTGAGAAAAGAACAAGAAGGGTAAATATTACATTAAATGAAAATATCGAATAAAAGGTCCCCAAATCTGTTCAAATTTAAATGAAGAATCATAAAGGTTACTTCTAATTTTCTCCAGATTCAAACATAAAATCGTCTGAGAAAACCAAAAAAAGGTAGTTGGAGCATTAAGTTTCCTAAGTACTATACTTTCTTCCTTTCCAATGCTTCCTCCTATATATATTTTAGATTCGATAATTAACCTTAATCCATGTCAGAAAGGTGCATCGGCTATGATTTATAATATTATTATGAAACTTAGGAAAGCTCCATTTGATAAGATTAGGGTAGATTGGGAACAGGAATTGGGGCTTACCATTTCTGTGGATGATTGGGGGCAGATTTTACAATTAGTTAATACTTCCTCTATTTGTGCTAAACATTCCCTAATTCAATTTAAAGTGGTTCATAGAGAACATATGTCCAAAGATAAGTTAGCGCGTTTTTACACGCATATTAATCCTTTCTGTGATAGATGTTCGGGGCAGATAGCCTCTTTAACTCATATGTTTTGGTCTTGCCCTACTTTGGAAACTTTTTGGAGAGATATTTTCAATATTATTTCTAAGGTATTAAATATAGATATCTCTCCTCACCCTATTACTGCTATCTTTGGAC
This sequence comes from Mobula hypostoma, assembly GCF_963921235.1. Taxonomy (NCBI): domain Eukaryota; kingdom Metazoa; phylum Chordata; class Chondrichthyes; order Myliobatiformes; family Myliobatidae; genus Mobula; species Mobula hypostoma. The sequence continues at coordinate 32,306,062 of NC_086101.1, forward strand.
TACCTAAAATTTCTAGTAATCTTTCCCCTTCAGCCCGTAGAATGATTGCATTTCTTACTTTGATGGCGAAAAGATGTATTTTGACTTAATTGAGCTTTTTGACCAAGAAAGTTGATGAGGGTAGGGCAGTAAATAAGACCATAATAAGACCATAACACATGGGAGCAGAATTAGGCCATTTGGCCCATTGAATCTGCTCCACCATTCAATCATGGCTGATCTTGTTTTTTTCTCCTCCGCAACCCAGTTCCCGGCCTTCTCCTCATAACCTTTGTGGTGTCCGATCAACAACCTATCAATCTCTGTTTTAAACACACCCACGACCTGGCCTCCACAGCTACCTGAGGCAACAAATTCCACAAATTCACCAGCCTTTTGCTAAAGAAATTTCTCCGCATCTCTGCTTTGAAAGGGTGCCCCTCTATCCTGAAGCTGTGCCCTCTAGTCCTAGACTATGGGAAACATCCTTACCACATCCACTCTGTCTTTGGGGTCTGAGTCCATAGGACGCTCAAAGCAGCCGCACAGGTTGACTCTGTGGTTAAGAAGGCATATGGTGTATTGGCCTTCATCAATCGTGGAATTGAATTGAGGAGCCGAGAGGTAATGTTACAGCTATATAGGACCCTGGTCAGACCCCACTTGGAGTACTGTGCTCAGTTCTGGTCACCTCACTACAGGTAAAATGTGGAAACCATAGAAACGATGTAGAGGAGATTTACAAGGATGTTGCCTGGATTAGGGAGCATGCCTTATGAGAATAGGTTGAGTGAACTCAGCCTTTTCTCCTGGGAGCAATGGAGGATGACAGGTGGCCTGATAGAGATGTGTAAGATGATGAGAGGCATTGATCTTGTGGATAGTCAGAGGCTTTTACCCAGGGCTGAAATGGTTGCCATAAGGGGACACAGGCTTAAGGTGCTGGGGAGTAGGTACAGAGGAGATGTCAGGGGTAAGTTTTTTACTCAAAGAGTGGTGAGTGCGTGGAATGGGCTGCCGGCAATGGTGGAGGAGGTGGATACGATAGGGTCTTTTAAGAGACTTTTGGATAGGTACATGGAGCTTAGAAAAATAGAGGGCTACGGGTAAGCCTAGTATTTTCTGAGGTAGGGACATGTTCGGCACAACTTTGTGGGCTGGAGGGCCTGTATTGTGCTGTAGGTTTTCTCTGTTTCTATGTGTTATACCCCCTTGCCCTTCTGAATTCCAGTGAGTACAGACCCAGAGCCATCACATGTTCCTCATATGATAACCATTTCATTTCTGGAATCATCCTTGTGATCCTCTGGACCCTCTCCAAATCCAGCTCATCTTTTCTAAGATGAGGAGCCCAAAACTATTCACAATACTCAGCGTGCAGCCTCACCAGTGCCTTATCAAGCCTCAGCATCACAACCTTGCTAACATGGCATTTGCCTTCCTCACCACCAACTCTACCTGCAAGTTAACCTTTAAGAGTGCTCTGCTCAAGCATTCCAAGTCCCTTTGCATCTCAGAATTTTGGATTTTGTCCCCATTTAGAAAATAGTCTGCACATTTATTTCTACTACCAAAATCCATGACCATGGATTTTCCAACATGATATTTCATTTACCACTTTCTTGCCCATTCTCCTAATCTTTCTAAGTCCTTCTGCATCCTACCTGTTTCCTGAAAACCACCTACCCATCCACCATTCTTTGTATCATCTGCAAACTTGGCAACAAAGCCATTTTAATCTAAGGCATAAATCCAAGGAGAATTGACTAAATGTTTACGTAATTGGCTTGATGGCATAAAGCAGAGAGTGATGCCAGAAGATTGGTTGTCAAACTGGAGCCCCGTGTCTAGTGGTGTGCTTCAGAGGTTGGGCTGTGCTCATTGTTGTTTGTCATCTATATCATCGATTGGGAAAAGTATGTTCAAATCGCGATTAGTAAGTTTGCAGATTACTCTAACGTAGGAGATTTATGGACAATGAAGGTTATCAGAAATTACAGGGGGTGGTGGTTAGCTGAGTACGTAGACCAAGGAATGGCAAATGGAGATAAATTCAGTGATGGCAAGATTTGTATTTTGGAAAGTCAAATTCAGGTAGAATATTCACGGTGAAAGGCAGAGCCCTGGGTGATGTTATGGAACAGAAGGACCTTGGAAGGAAAGTGTATAGTTCACAGAATAATGTGGTTTTAGCATGCTGACCTTCATAAAGCAGAGCAGTTAGTAAGGAGGGAGTAGGGAGATCAAGGTGCAGTCGTACAAGACACAGATAAGGCCACACTTGGAGTATTACGTTCAGTTTTGGTCATTCTGCTATAGGAAAGATGTTATTAAAGTGGAAATAGTGCAGAAAAATCCACTAGGATGGTGCCAGGACCTGAGGGACTGAGTGAAAAGGAAAGACTAGGGTTTCATTCTTTAGACACTAGCAGACTGAAAGATGGTCTAACAGAGGTGAATAATTTCAAGAGGGGCATAGATAGGGTGAATATATTGAAGCTTTTCCCAGTGTTGGAGAATCAAGAACTAGAGGATATAGCAATAAGGTGAAAGAGGAACATAAGGGACAACTTTTTCACACCAGGGGTGGTATCCATGTGCGGTGAGCTGTCAGAGGAAGTAAATGAGGCAGGTACGATGTCAACTTTTAAAAGAGTTGGACAGGTCCAGGGATTGGGAAGGTTAGAGGTTAATGCACCCATTCTCTGGTACGTGGGACTAGCTTGGATGGGCACTTTGGTCGGCATAGACCAATTTCCATGGTGTTTCCGCATTGCATCACAATAATTCCAAGTGCGGGGAAGTCAAATATGGAAAAGACATACAGAGCAAGTGGTAGAGCAGAAGGGAATGTTGGGCAAGGGGTCCAAGACTGTGGTTCCCTCAAATCGGTAGCATAGGTAGGTAGGTAGGTGTAGAAGGTGTATGACATGCTTACCTTCAGAGATTGGGCATAGAGTATAAATTTGGGGCATTATGTTGCAACTTTACAAAGCCGTGGTTAGCCTACACAGATTATTGAATGTAGTTCTGGTCACCCCCGGGAAAGATATGAATGAGTCAAAGAGTCATAGAGTCATAGAAAGTACAACTCAGAACAGGCCCTTCGGCCCATCTCATCTGTGCCAAACCATTTACACTGCCTAGTCCCATCAACCTGCCTCTGGACCATAACCTCAATACCTCTACCATCCGTGTACCGACCCAAACTTCTCAAACATTGAAATTGAGCTCACACGTGCAGCTCATTCCACACTTTTACCATCCTCTCAGTGAAGATGAAAACAAGAGATGGGATGTTATGTTGAAGTTATCTAAGACATTGGTGAGGCCTAATCTGGAATATTGTGTTCTTCTTAAACAATTCACCTTCCCCCCTTAACCCATGACCCACCCAAACTTAGTAGAAAAAGTCTGCTTGCATTTACCCTGTCTGAACCCCTCATAAAATTCTGTATACCTCTATCAAATTTCCCCTCAGTCTTCTACATTCCAAGGAATAAAGTCCTAACCTAATCTATCTTTCCTTGTAACTCGGGTCCTCCAGAACTGCAATATCCTTGTAAATTTTCTCTGTACTCTTTCAACCTTATTTATATCTTTCCTGCAGGTAAGTGACCAAAATTGCCCACAATACTCCAAATTAGGCCTTGCCAATGCCTTAGACAACTGCAACATAACATCCCATCTCCTGTTCTCAATACTTTGATTTACGAAAAACTCTCTTTACAACCCTGTCTACCTGTGCTGCCACCTTCAGTGAATTATGGACCTGTACTTCCAGAACAGTTTTTACTACCACAATCCTCAGTCCCTGCTGTTCTCTATGTGAGACCTACCCTGGTTGGTCCTATTGAAGTGCAACACCTCGCATTTGGCTGCATTAAACTCTGGGGAGGTTGCAGAGGAGATTCACAAGGTGACTGGTGATTTGTTCATTATTGTCAGAGAAACGTAAGGGTGGCTAAGTGCTAGATCCCACAACAGATTAGAGTGGCCATCTATATGTGGAGCCACAGCAGATGGGCAAGGTTTTTAATATTTACCATTAGCTTTTACTGTGCAAAAAATGCTTGATACTAAATAAATGTCAGAAATGAGTGGTGTTTTCAGGACCTTGTACAACCAACCAGGGAGGAGGTATTGGCAGCCTTACAGATGGTTAAGAAGGATAAGTCCCCAGGACGTGACCATGTACATCTTGGACCTTGTGGGAAGATGGAGAAGAATTAGTCCTTTGCAGTTCCCTTGTGGAGATACATTTGTATCATCTTTAGCCACAGGTGACGATCTCAAAGACAGGAGGGTGGCTAATGTAAGTTTATCTAAGAAGGGCAGCAAAGACAAGCCAAGAAACTACAGTCCAGTAAGACTTGTCATCAGTGTTGGATAAGTTACTGGAGGGGATTCTGAATGACTGGATCTTGTTTTGATATCCAAATGAGTTTGGATATACAAAGTCTAAGCATGTGCAGTCGGCCCGGTTTTGTATGCAGGGAATCATGTCTCACAAACGTCTTGTGTTTTGAAGACATAACCAAGACGACTTATGAGAATAGGGCACTGGATGTTGTCTTATATGGACCTTAGCAGGGCTATTGACATTATCTCTTATGACAGGCTGGTTGGGAAGGATAGATTACATGGGATCCAGGAGGAGATAGCAGATTGGATTAATAATTAGCTCAGAGGTAGCGAGCAGAGGGTGATGTTTCTCAGAGTGGAGGCCTGTGGCTAGTGGTGTATCACAGGGGCCACTGCTTGGATCTTTGTTGCTTGGTTAGTGAGTCTGCAGATGATACTACAATTGGTGATATCATAGACTCTGAAACAGATTATGAAAAATTACAGGAGGATCTTGATGGATGGGTAGGTTGGTTGAAGATTGGAAAATCCAGGTAAATGAGAGGTATTGCATTTTAGGGCATCAAACCAGGGTAGAACTTGTATAGTGAACAGAAGGGCTTTGGGACGTGTTGTAGAGCAGAGAGACATAGGAGAGAAAATGCAAGGTTCACTGAAAGCAGTGTCACAAGTAGATTTGGTGATGAAGAAGGCATTCGGTAAGCTGCCATTCATCAGGCAGGACATTGGGCAGTTAGGATGCTGTTGGTGAGGCCGCTTGTGTGTACAGTTTAGGTCACCCTGTTACAGGAAATCCGTAACTAAACTGCAAAGAGTGCAACAAAAGCTTTATCAGGATGCTGCCTGGATTGGGGGTGGGTCCTGAGTTACAAGGAGAGGTTGCAGGGACTAGGACTTTATTGCCAGAAATGTATGAGATTGAGGGGTGACCTGACAGAGGTAGATGACATCAGGAAGGGTATGGACAGGGTGGAATTACATAGTTGTTTTCCCAGGGAGAACATGTGTTCTGAACGGGAGGGCGTAAGTTTAAGATCAGAGGTGAGACATTTATAAGGGACATCAGAGGCAGCTTCTTCACACAAGAGTGCTGTGCATTTGCACTAAGCTGCCAGAAAGAGTTAGGCACATTAGCAACATTTGCCAAGCAGTGCCACAGCAGCGAGAGTGCCAGTGCCTCATGGCAGCAGAGTGCCAGGTTCGATCCCAATTCTGGTGTCGTGCACATCCTCTCTGTGACCATGGCATTGCGTCTCATTCCCTCCAGTTTCCATAACAACAACCAGTTGAACCTCTTCTTCCCCATCTCCAAAGTGTCCACCTTCCTGTAATACAGTGGCAGAATGCATATAACACTCCAAATGTGGCCTCAACATTTACAGCAATGCACCTGCAACAGAACTCACGGATTAGGACTGGCCTGGTTTGGAATTTTGGTCAGCATGGACCAGGTCTTCCTGTAGACATTCCAGGAGATGGATTACCCGGACAGTGCAACCTACCCCAGTGTGTGGGAGTGGGAGAGGAAATGGGCCTGGGGAAAAGTGATAGAGAAAGGTATTAGAATATAGGATAGAGAAAGGTAACACGAAAGGTGATAGATTAAAGGGGAATGAGTGTGTGGGGGCATAAGAATGCCCTGAGAGCTAGCATTGACTCAAAGAGCTGAACAACCTTATAGAGGTAGACAGAGCTTACTTGTCCAATACTGTGAGAGTCTCTGTCTCCACCACTGATGTCACAAGCTGATATGATCATCTGATATGGTCCCTTGTTTTGTTGTGGCTGCTTCTGGGATTGCAAAGCCTCAAGGTCATCTCCATCATGCTGTCTTTCAGGTGCTGAAATTGTCTTTGATGCCCAGCTCCAAGGAAATGGGCATACTGTGAAACCAACAAACCCCATCATCTACGACATTGTCAATGTGAACAAGGGAGAGGGCTACAACCCTACAAGTGGGAAGTTCACCGCCCCGAGGTGTGGTCTGTATTTCTTCAGCTATTTGTCACTCCCGGGCAGAGGGATAACAACTGACGTTCAGCTCATGAAGAATGACAAGGAAGTTAATTTGATCCACAGTGTCCTGCCCAAGAATAGTTCTCAGTTGTCCATGAGAAACAAAATCCTTGAACTCCACAAAGGGGATCAAGTGTGGGTGCAACTGGTCTCTGGTAACCTGTGGAGTGAAACAGGTTCCCTCAGCTTCCAGGGCTTCCTACTAGCGTAGTAGGTTGTCCCAGCACGCTTTGCCTCTGCAAAACCTTTGTGCTCTGCAGTTGAAAATGCTTCACCCAGGCAGATATGTTATTGAATAAACAAGAAAAACTCACTGGGAATAAGTTTAGCTGATGGATGAAGTGAGACAGGGAAACACACAAGCATTGGCCAGCAATAGATGAGAACTGGAACGTTGTCTTTGTTAAAGCGTCTGAAGGCACAAAACTGGAAATATGCTTCCCGGGAGTGGCAGACGACCACTCAGCCCATCCATCCTGACCTGTGGGTTGTGCTGAGCCCAACCTCAGAAAACATGATTCCTGACCTTTACCATTACACTCTGTAAAGATATTGTAACCTTCTGTCAGCTTTCCTCCTCCCAAACACAGGCTCAATGTGCTCATGTCTCCTCACACAACACAACCTCCGCCCCATCCAAGATATCAGCTTTGTGATCCTTTGCTGCACCCATGTACTCCAGGCCCATCCCTTCTTATGCTGAGCAACCAAACCGTCCACAATATCCCCACAGACTGTCCCTGCACATCAGTCTTCATGATCGCTGTATAAGGTGACAAGGTCGCTGTGAACACTGACAAATTACCACCTGTTAATAAAAAAGCTCGTTTGGGTTTTTGTCTCCCAAAGTGATTTCCCACATTATATTCCAACCACCATGCTGTTACTGTTCCCAGTCTGTTTTCTTCACCCTGAAGTCTCTCTGCATCTTCCTCATAGCCCCCACTGATATCTGACGTATTCAGAACGTGACCATACCCTGTGGCGAGCATCCACACCTCTCTTCTAACACACAACCATCCCTGTGTAATCCATGAATTATGTACCGATGATGATCCCGCAATGGTTACTCTAATGACTGTAATTTCACTGGCTGATGTAGCTGACTGCTGAATTTGTGAATGCAAAATTAAATGCATTGTTTGGATGAAATATTCTGTCCTGTTCTTTGACTTTCATTATTTCCACAATTTGCTGTTAATTTGATCACATATGTGAATATTAGTCTCTGATCGATGACTCGCTGAAAACCTCAGTCAGTCTCCCACTTCAGTGATTGAGTTGAGAGAGTTTGGCCTGGATCTCCCATTGGTTTGTCAGCTGCCTGAGGCTATCACTCTCCTGTCCTTAAACAACAGTTAAACAACTGTGACAGAATCTCCCTCTGGAAGACCATCTTACTGCAGGGACCTTGGAGGGTTCCATCAATGTTTTTTCGTTCATCTCCTCCATGGAAATCCCTGCAAATATCCCCATGTTAACAGTTTTAACAGAGGAGCTAGGGAAGAAAGCTGTAAAATCCCGAAACATAATGTATAAGGAGTCTGAAAAATTTGCAGAGCTGAACACTAATCACCTGAACTGAATGGTCTGCACCCTGTAGGTGTGAATGGACAGGGGCTGCAGAGAAAAGGAGACATTGGTTGAATTTTGTCAGAACTCACTAAATTCTGCAAAGCTTCCACAAGTAAGATAACAGCCAGTGTGGCCACCTTGTTCCCTCATGTGGGAGCGCTGAGATACAGGTGTCCCTATGGAATGGTCAGTGGTCACTATGAGGAAGAGGTAAGTTTTACCTTTCCTGGTGTACAGATTGTTTCAGAACACTTTCTCTCAGAGATGGTGGGAACAGTTTCTCTCCAGAGAGAGCTTGAAACTTCAAGGTCCAATATCTGAGCTGTAGAGTGCTGTTCTAATTTGCATTAATTCTATTTAGACCATAAGACATCGGAACAGAATTAGACCATTCAGCCCATCAAGTCCGCTCTACCATTTCATCATGGCTGATCTTGGATCCCATTCAACCCCATACAACTACCTTCTCACCATATTCCTTGATGCCCCAACCAATCAGGAATCTATCAATTTCCACTTCAAATGTATCCACGGATTTGACCTCCACTACCGGCTGTAGCAGAGCGTTCCACAGATTCACCATTCTCTGTCTAAAAAAAATTCCTCCTTACTTTTGTTCTACAGGGTTGCCCTTCAATATTGAGACTGTGCCCTCTAGTTCCTAGATATCCCTACCAGAGGAAAGATCCTCCCCACATCCACCCTATCCAGCCCTTTCAACATCTGGTAAGTTTCAATGAGGTCCCCATGCATGGTTCTAAATTCCAGTGACTACAAGCCAAAAGCTGCCAAATGCTCCCCATATGTTAACCCCATCCCAAAATCATCCTTCTGAACATCCTCTGTACTCTCTCCAATGACCATACACCTTTTCTGAGGTAAGAGGCCTAAAATTGTTGACAATACTCCAAGTGTGGCCTGACTAGCACCTTATAAAGCTTCAGCATTATCCCCTTGTTTTTATATTCTATTCCCCTTGAAATAAACACCAACATTGCATTTTCCTTCTTTACTACAGACTCAGCCTGTGAGTTAATCTTCTGGGAGTCTTGCACGAGGACTCCCAAGTCCCTTTGCACCTCTGATATTTGAAGTTTATCCCCATTTAGATAAAAGTCCGCACTATTGTTCCTTTTACCACGAAGGCATTATCATGCATTTCCCAACACTGTATTCCATCTGCCACTTTTTTGCCCATTTGTCCACCTTGTCTAAGTCCTGCTACAATCACATTGCTTCCTCAGCACTACCTACCTCTCCACCTATCATCATATCAAACTTTGCCACAAAGCAAACAATTCTACTATCTAAATCATGGACAATGTGAAAAGTGGTGGGCTCATTACTGACCCCTGACGAACATCACTAGTCATTGGCAACCAACCAGAAAATGCCCCCTTTATTCCCACTCACTGTCTCCTGCCTTCAGCCATTCCACTATCCATGCCAGTATCTTTCCTGTAACACCACAGGATTTTTTCTTGTTAAGCAGCCTCATGTGAGGCATCTTATCAAACACCTTCAGAAAATCCAAGTAAATGACATTCACTGCCTCTCCTTTGTCCACCCTGTTTGTCACTTCCTCAAAGAATTGTAACAGATTTGTCAGGCAAGATTTCCCTTCACAGAAACCATGCTGACTTTGACCTATTTTATCAGTAGTCGCCAAGTACTTTGAAACCTTGTCCTTAATAAAGTATCCCAGCCACTGAGGTTAGGCTAACTGGCCGAAAAGTTCCTCTCTTTTGTCTTCCTCCCTTCTTAAAGAGTGGAGTGACATTTGCAATTAAATAATAAATGAAATTTGCAATTATTTCTCCTTCTCATCCTTCTCCACTGCCCGTCTCCACCTTCCTCCCCAACGCCCCCAGCACATCCCCACATCCCTCTGCACCACTGATGTTCTTCCTCTGCTCCGTGCTCCCAGTCAAAAGCACAGAGGCACCCGCAGTACACCATCCACCCTGTGTACCTCAACTATATTTCCAGTATGTTTCAGTTCAACATACTCATCACTCCTACATCACCACTGTCATTCCCCCCTCCCCAATCTCAGCCCCACTCCCCCACTCTAGACCACTGTCATTCCCCCCTCCCCAATCTCAGCCCCACTCCCCCACTCTAGACCACTCCCATTTCTCCTCTACACCCTACAGTACTCCACCCTCCTTCTCTGCAGCATCTCCACACTCTCTCTGCACACACACTCCCTGTTGACGTCATTTCCCACTTTTTACTTTCCAGCCATTCCAGGGAGACCCCGTTGGTCTGAGGGAGCAGCCAGCTGCGGTGTTTCCCCTGCCTGGTCCGTGGAGGGGTATCCCGGACCAGTAACCCTGTCTCGGACATCTCTGAGGGTGCTGGTATGACGCAAACTCAGCACACCTCTGAGATTCTGCTTCTGCTTCTGCCGGTTTTGCCTGACGACTGAAGGGGTCTGGTGAGGAGCAACTGTTCCAGCTAACAGACAAAAGGGTGCAGGGAGGGTCAGTGTCCCACTCCTTTAACGTCGCCAGAGAGTTAAACCCATCCCCGGTCAGCCTGACCCCACAGGACAACTGTGTGTGTGTCTGTCTGTGTGTCTGTCTGTGTGTGTGTGTGTGTGTGTGTGTGTGTGTGTGTGTGTGTGCCTGCGCGTGTATGACTGTAACAAGGGAGAAATAGTGAGTGATACTTTATACTTCATTCTTTATTGTCGCCGAATAATTGATACTAGAACGTACAATCATCACAGCGATATTTGATTCTGCGCTTCCCGCTCCCTGGATTACAAATATTAAATATTAAAAATATTAATAATAGTTAAAATTAGTAAATATTAAAAACTTAAATTATAAATCATAAATAGAAAATAGAAAAATGGAAAGTAAGGTAGTGCAAAAAAACCGAGAGGCAGGTCCAGATATTTGGAGGGTACGGCCCAGATCCAGGTCAGGATCCGTTCAGCAGTCTTATCACAGTTGGAAAGAAGCTGTTTCCAAATCTGGCTGTACAAGTCTTCAAGCTCCTGAGCCTTCTCCCGGAGGGAAGAGGGATGAAAAGTGTGTTGGCTGGGTGGGTCGTGTCCCTGATTATCCTGGTAGCACTGCTCCGACAGCGTGTGGTGTAAAGTGAGTCCAAGGACGGAAGATTGGTTTGTGTGATGTGCTGCGCTGTGTTCACGATCTGCTGCAGCTTCTTTCGGTCTTGGGCAGGACAACTTACATACCAGGTTGTGATACACCCTAGAAGAATGCTTTCTACGGTGCATCTATAAAATTAGTGAGGGTTTTAGGGATAGGCTAAATTTCTTTAGTTTTCTCAGGAAGTAAAGGCGCTGGTGGGCCTTCTTGGCAGTGAGCTCTGCTTGGTTGAACCAAGTCAGGTCATTTGTGATATTGACCCCGAGGAACTTAAAGCTTTTGACCTGTTCCACTTGCGCACAACCGATGTAAATTGGGTCGTGCGGTCCACTACTCCTTCTGAAGTCAACAACCAATTCCTTCGTCTTGCTGACATGGAGGGATAGGTTATTGTCTTCGCACCATACCACCAGGTTCTTAATTTCCTCTCTGTACTCAAACTCGTCATTACCTGAGATACGGCCTACAATTGTTGTGTGATCAGCAAACTTATATATTGAGTTTGATGGAAACTTGGCTACACAATCATGGGTGTACAGTGAGTACAGCAGGGGGCTGAGTACACAGCCTTGTGGGGCACTGGTGCTCAGAGTGATTGTAGAGGAGAGCTTGCCCTTATTTTTACAGCCTGGGTCCTGTCTGTGAGGAAGCTGAAGACCCAGCTGCAGATCTGAGTGCTAAGACCCAGGTTCCTATAGTCATGATAGTCACGTTTTGTTCAATTCTGTGGATCAAGCATTTTATTCAAAGTTCAAAGTAATTTCATTATCAAAACACATAAACATCAGCATATACTATCCTGACATTCATTTTCATGTGGACATTAACAGTAAATATAAAAAAATGTAAAGGTATCAATGAAAAACTGCACATACCAAAGACAGACAAACAACCAATGTGCAAATAACACCACATTGTGCAAATTCAAAAAAGAAAGAAACATAATAGTGATAAGACCATAACACCATAAGATACAGAAGTCGAATCAGGCCGTTTGGCCCAACAAACCTGCTCAACCTTTCGGTCATGGCTGATTTATTGTCCCTCTCAACCCCATTTCCCTGCCTTCTCCTCATAAACTTTGGCACTCTGACTAACCAAGAAACTATCAACATCTTCTTTAAATATACTCAATGACTTGGCCTCCCCAGCAGTCCATGGCAATGAATTCCACAGATTCACCACCATCTGGCTAAAGAAATTCCTATTTATCTCTAATCTAACTGGATGTCTTTCTATTCTGAGGTTGTGCTCTCTGGTCCCAGCTCGCCCTCTATAGGACACATCCTCTCAACATACATCTATCTAGGCCTTTCAATATTCAGTAGGTTTCAATGAGATCCCCTCCGCCTTTCTTCTAAACTCCAGCAAGTACAGATACAGAGCCATCAAACGTTTCTCATACGTTAATCCTTTCATTCCCAGAATCATTCTCCTGAACCTCCACTGGACTCTCTCCAATGCCAACACACCTTTTCTTAGATAAGGAGACCAAAACTGCTCAAGATACTACAAATGTGGCCTTGTACAGCTTCAGCATCACATTTTGCTCTCATATTCTAGTCTTCCCGAAATGAATGATAACGTTGTATTTGCCTTCCTCACCACCAACTCAAACTGAAAGTTAACCCTTAAAGAATTCTGCATGAGGACTCCCAAGTCTCTTTGCACCTCTGAGTTTTGAATTTACTCCCTGTTTAGAAAATAGTCTACACCTTTATTCTTTCTCTCAAAGTGCATACTATACACTTCCCTACACTATATTTCATCTGTCACTGGTTTGCTCGTTCTCCCATTCTGTCCAATTTCTTCTGCAGACTCCCTGCTTCCACAAAACCACCTGCCCTCCACCTACCTTTATATTGTCTTCAAACTTTGCCACAAAAGCCATCATTTTCATCATCCAAATTGTTGATGTGTAACATGAAAAGAAGTCGTCCCAATATCAACCCCTGGGGAACACCACTTGTCACTGGCAGCCGACCAGAATAGTCCTCCTTTATTGAAACTCTTTGTCTCCTGCCAATCAGTCTATTTTCTATCCAGTAGTATCTTTCATATAATACTGTGGGCTTTTATCTTGTTAAGAAGCCTCACATAGAAACATAGAAACATAGAAAATAGGTGCAGGAGTAGGCCATTCGGCCCTTCGAGCCTGCACCGCCATTCAGTATGATCATGGCTGATCATCCAACTCAGAATCCTGTACCTGCCTTCCCTCCATACCCCCCGATCCCTTTAGCCACAAGGGCCATATCTAACTCCCTCTTAAATATAGCTAATGAACTGGCCTCAACTGTTTCCTGTGGCAGAGAATTCCACAGATTCACCACTCTCTGTGTGAAGAAGTTTTTCCTAATCTCGGTCCTAAAAGGCTTCCCCTTTATCCTCAAACTGTGACCCCTCATTCTGGACTTCCCCAACATCGGGAACAATCTTCCTGCATCTGGTCTGTCCAATCCCTTTCGGATTTTATAAGTTTCAATAAGATCCCCCCTCAATCTTCTAAATTTCAACAAGTATAAGCTTAGTCGATCCAGTCTTTCATCATATGAAAGTCCTGCCATCCCAGGAATCAATCTGATGAACCTTCTTTCTACTCCCTCTATGGCAAGAATGTCTTTGCTCAGATTAGGGGACCAAAACTGCACACAATACTCCAGGTGTGGTCTCACCAAGGCCTTGTACAACTGCGGTAGTACCTCCCTGCTTCTGTACTCGAATCCTCTTGCTCTGAATGCCAGCATACCATTCACCTTTTTCACCGCCTGCTGTACCTGCATGCCCACTTTCAATGACTGATGTATAATGACACCCAGGTCTCGTTGCACCTCCCCTTTTCATAATCGGCCATCATTCAGATAATAATCTGTTTTCCTATTTTTGCCACCAAAGTGGATAACTTCACATTTATCCACATTAAATTGCATCTGCCATGACTTTGCCCACTCACCCAACCTATCCAAGTCACCCTGCATCCTCCTAGCATCCTCCTCACAGTTAACACTGCCGCCCAGCTTCATGTCATCCGCAAACTTGGAGATGCTGCATTTAATTCCCTCATCCAAGTCATTAATATATATTGTCAACAACTGGGGTCCCAGCACTGAGCCTTGTGGTACCCCACTAGTCACTGCCTGCCATTCTGAAAAGGTTCCATTTATTCCCATTTTTTGCTTCCTGTCTGCCAACCGATTCTCTATCCACATCAATATCTTACTCCCAATAACGTGTGCTTTAAGTTTGCACACTAATCTCCTGTGTGGGACCTTGTCAAAAGCTTTTTGAAAATCCAAATATACCACATCCACTGGTTCTCCCCTATCCACTCTACTAGTTACATCCTCAAAAAATTCTATGAGATTCGTCAGACATAATTTTCCTTTCACAAATCCACGCTGACTTTGTCCGATGATTTCACCGCTTTCCAAATGTGCTGTTATCACATCTTTGATAACTGACTCTAGCAGTTTCCCCACCACCGATGTTAGGCTAACCGGTCTATAATTCCCCGGTTTCTCTCTCCCTCCTTTTTTAAAAAGCGGGGTTACATTAGCCACCCTCCAATCCTCAGGAACTAGTCCAGAATCTAAAGAGTTTTGAAAAATTATCACTAATGCATCCACTATTTCTTGGGCTACTTTCTTAAGCACTCTGGGATGCAGACCATCTGGCCCTGGGGATTTATCTGCCTTCAATCTACCTAACACCACTTCCCTACTAACATGTATTTCCCTCAGTTCCTCCATCTCACTAGACCCTCTGTCTTCTACTATTTCCGGAAGATTATTTATGTCCTCCTTAGTGAAGACAGAACCAAAGTAGTTATTCAATTGGTCTGTCATGTCCTTGTTCCCCATAATCAATTCACCTGTCTCTGTCTGTAGGGGACCTACATTTGTCTTACCATAGAACCATAGAACTATAGAAACTACAGCACAGAAACAGGCCTTTTGGCCCTTCTTGGCTGTGCCGAACCATTTTCTGCCTAGTCCCACTGACCTGCACACGGACCATATCCCTCCATACACCTCCCATCCATGTATCTGTCCAATTTATTCTTAAATGTTAAAAAAGAACCCGTATTTACCACTTCGTCTGGCAGCTCATTCCATACTCCCACCACTCTCTGTGTGAAGAAGCCCCCCCTAATGTTCCCTTTAAACTTTTCCCCCCTCACCCTTAACCCATGTCCTCTGGTTTTTTTCTCCCCTTGCCTCAGTGGAAAAAGCCTGCTTGCATTCACTCTATCTATACCCATCATAATTTTATATACCTCTATCAAATCTCCCCTCATTCTTCTACGCTCCAGGGAATAAAGTCCTAACCTATTCAACCTTTCTCTGTAACTGAGTTTCTCAAGTCCCGGCAACATCCTTGTAAACCTTCTCTGCACTTAACCTTATTTATATCCTTCCTTATATCCTTCCTTTATATCTTAACCAATCTTTTTTTCTTTTCACATATCTATAAAAGCTTTTACAGTCAGTTTTTATGTTCCCTGCCAGTTTTCTCTCATAATCTTTTATCCCTTTCCTAATTAAGCCCTTTGTCCTCCTCTGCTGGACTCTGAATTTCTCCCAGTCCTCAGGTGAGCCACTTTCTCTGGCTAATTTGTATGCTTCTTCTTTGGAATTGATACTATCCCTAATTTCCCTTGTCAGCCACGGGTGCACTACCTCCCCTGGTTTATTCTTTTGCCAAACTGGGATGAACAATTGTTGTAGTTCATCCATGCGATCTTTAAATGCTTCCCATTGCATATCCACCGTCAACCCTTTAAGTATCATTTGCCAGTCTATCTTAGCTAATTCACGTCTCATACCTTCAAAGTTACCCTTCTTTAAGTTCAGAACCTTTGTTTCTGAATTAACTATGTCACTCTCCATCTTAATGAAGAATTCCACCATATTATGGTCACTCTCACCCAAGGGGCCTCGCACGACAAGATTGCTAATTAACCCTTCCTCATTGCTCAAAACCCAGTCTAGAATGGCCTGCTCTCTAGTTGGTTCCTCGACATGTTGGTTCAAAAAACCATCCTACATATGTTCCAAGAAATCCTCTTCCTCAGCACCTTTACCAATTTGGTTCACCCAATCTATATGTAGATTGAAGTCACCCATTATAACTGCTGTTCCTTTATTGCACGCATTTCTAATTTCCTGTTTAATGCCATCCCCAACCTCACTACTACTGTTAGGTGGCCTGTAGACAACTCCCACCAGCGTTTTCTGCCCCTTAGTGTTATGCAGCTCTACCCATATCGATTCCACATCCTCCCGGCTAATGTCCCTCCTTTCTACTGCGTTAATCTCCTCTCTAACAAGCAACGCCACCCCACCTCCTTTTCTTTCATGTCTATCCCTCCTGAATATTGGATATCCCTGAATGTTGAGCTCCCATCCTTGGTCACCCTGGAGCAATGTCTCTGTGATCCCAACTATATCATATTCATTAATAACAATCTGCACTTTTAATTCATCCACCTTGTTACGAATGCTCCTTGCATTGACACACAAAGCCTTCAGGCTTGATTTTACAACATTCTTAGCCCTTATACAAACATGTTGAAAAGTGGCCCTTTTTAATCTATGCCCTGGATTTGCTGGCCTGTCACTTTTACTTTTCACCTTACTACTTTTTGCTTCTACCCTCATTTTACACCCTTCTGTCTCTCTGCACTTGTTCCCATCCCCCTGTTGTGAACTAACCTCCTCTCTCCTAGTCTCTTTAATTTGATTCCCACCCCGCAACCATTCTAGTTTAAAATCACCTCAGTAGCCCTCGCTAATCTCCCTGCCAGGATATTGGTCCCCCTAGGATTCAAGTGTAACCCGTCCTTTTTGTACAGGTGACACCTGTGCCAAAAGAGGTCCCAATGATCCAAAAACTTGAATCCCTGCCCCCTGCTCCAATCCCTCAGCCACACATTTATCCTCCACCTCATCGCATTCCTACTCTCACTGTTGTGTAACACAGGCAGTAATCCCAAGATTATTACCTTTGTAGTCCTTTTTCTCAACTCCCTTCCTAACTCCCTATATTCCCCTTTCAGGACCTCTTCCCTTTTCCTGCCTATGTCATTGGTACCTATATGTACCACGACCTCCGGCTCCTCACCCTCCCACTTCAGGATATCTTGGACGCGATCAGAAACATCTCGGACCCTGGCACCAGGGAGGCAAACTACCATCTAGGTCTCTGGACTGCGTCCACTGAATCACCTATCTGACCCCCTAACTATCGAGTCCCCTATTACTACTGCCCTCCTCTTCCTTGCCCTACCCTTCTGAGCCACAGGGCCAGACTCTGTGCCAGAGGGACGGCCACTGTTGCTTCCCCCGGGTAAGCTGTCCCCCCAACAGTACTCAAACAGGAGTATCTATTGTCAAGAGGCACAGCCACTGGGGGTACTCTCTATTGCCTGACTCTTCCCCTTCCCCCTCCTAACCGTGACCCACTGGTCTGCCTCCCATGGCCCTGGTGTGACCACCTGCCTGTAACTCCTCTCTATCAAGTCCTCACTCTCCCTGACCAGACGAAGGTCATCGAGCTGCAGCTCCTGTTCCCTAACGCAGTCCCTTAGGAGCTGCATCTCGGCGCACCTGGTGCGGATGTGGACGTCTGGGAGGCTTGGAGACTCCACTACCTCCCACATCTGGCACCAAGAACAACAAACTGCCCTCACACTCATACTGCCGTGAGGCACCTTGTCAAAGTTCTTCTGAAAACCCAAGTACACAACATCCACTGACTCTCCTTTGTCTATCCTGCCTGTTATTTACTCAAAGAAGTTCAAGTGATTTGTCAGGCAAGAGATCTCCTTAAGAAAACCATGTTGACTTTGGCCTACTTTATCGTAGGACTCCAAATACCCCAAAACCTTGTCCTTAATAATGGACTCCAAGATCTTCTCAACCACTGAAGTCAGCCTAACTGGCCTGTAATTTCCATTCATTTGCTTCCTCCCTGTAGAGTGGAGTAACCATAGAACCATAGAACCATAGAAACTACAGCACAGAAACAGGCCCTTTGGCCCTTCTTGGCTGTGCCGAACCATTTTCTGCCTAGTCCTACTGACCTGCACACGGACCATATCCCCCCATACACCTCCCATCCATGTATCTGTCCAACTTATTCTTAAATGTTAAAAAAGAACCCGCATTTACCACTTCGTCTGGCAGCTCATTCCATACTCCCACTACTCTCTGTGTGAAGAAGCCCCCCCTAATGTTCCCTTTAAACTTTTCCCCCCTCACCCTTAACCCATGTCCTCTGGTTTTTTTCTCCCCTTGCCTCAGTGGAAAAAGCCTGCTTGCATTCACTCTATCTATACCCATCATAATTTTATATACCTCTATCAAATCTCCCCTCATTCTTCTACGCTCCAGGGAATAAAGTCCTAACCTATTCAACCTTTCTCTGTAACTGAGTTTCTCAAGTCCTGGCAATATCCTTGTAAGCCTTCTCTGCACTCTTTCAACCTTATTTATATCCTTCCTGTAATTTGGTGACCAAAACTGAACACAATACTCCAGATTCGGCCTCACCAATGCCTTATACAACCTCATCATAACATTCCAGCTCTTATACTCAATACATTTGCAATTTTCCAGTCCTCAGGAACCATTACAGAATATAGTGATTTTTGAAAGATCATTACTACTGCCTCAACAATCTCTTCAGCTACCTCTGGGATGTAGTCCATCAGGTCCAGATGACATATCTACCTTCAAAACTTTCTGCTTCTCAAGCCAAAACGTCAACAGTACTTTTTTCCTTAGACGCTGCCTGGACTGCTGAGTCGCTCCTGCATTTTGTGTGTGTTCTTTACCTACCTGCCTGTCCTTTCAATACAGTATGTACCCATATGTTACGTTCCCAACAATGATCTTCTTTCAGCCATGTCTCAGTGATACCCCCATCATAACACCTGCCAATCTCTAACTGTGCTGCAAGTAATGAGTGTCAAGAACATGACTTGTAGAGTCCCTGAAAATGAGTCTATAGGTGGTGGAATCAGTTCAGTGTTAGTGTGAGTGATGTTATCTACTTTGGTTCAAGAGCGTGATTATTGATGGTAATAACTGTTCCTGAACCAGGTGGTGTGAGACCTCAGGCTCCTGTCCCTCCTTTCTGATAGCAGCAGCAAGAAGAGAGCATGGACTGGATGGTGAGGGTCCTTGATGATAGATGCTGTTTTCCTGTGACGGTGCTCCTTGGAGATGTGCTCAATGGCTGGGAGGGCTTTTCCTCATAAAACGGCCCTTCATCCCATCGAGTCTGGGCTGAACTATTAATCTGCCTAGTCCCATGGGCTTGCACCTAGACCTTAACCCTGCATACCCCTCACATCCATTTACCTATTCAAATTTCTCTTAGATGTTGAAATCAACACATCAACCACTTGCACTTGCAGCTCATTCCACACTCTCGCCACTGCTGAGTGAGGTTCCCCCTCATGCTCCCCTTAAGCATTTCACCTTTCACCCTTAACCCACGACCTTTAGTTCTAGTCTCACCCAACCTCAGTGGAGAAAGCTTGCTTGCATTTGCCCATCTATTCCCCTCATAATTTTGTATGCCACTATCAAATCTCCCCTCAATCTTCTACGTTCCCGGGAATGAAGTCCTAACCTATTCAAACGTTCCCTATAACTTTGGTCTTCGGTTCCTGCAACATCTTTGTAAATTTTCTCTGCACTCTTTCAATCTTAATTACACCTTTCCTGTAGGTATGTCACCAAATCTGGACACAATACCTCAATTAGGCCTCACTAGTTTCTTACACAATTTCAACATAATGTCCCAACTCCTGTACTCAATACATTTATTTATGAAAGCCGATGTCCCAAAAGCTTTTATGACCCTATCAATCTGTGAGCTTCTTTCAACAAATTGTGAACCTGTATTCCCAGATCCCAGATACCACACTCGGTAATGCCCTGCCATTCACTGTGTAAGACCTGCTTGGTTCTACAGAAGTGCAATACCTCGCACTTGTCCGTATTAAAATCCATCTGCAATTTTTCAGCTGACTTTTCCAGCTGGTCCAGATCCCACTGCAGGTTTCTCACTGTCCACTATACCTCCAATCTTGTGTCATCCACCAATTTGCTGATCCAGTTGACCACATCATCATCCAACCCATTGATATAAATGACAAACAACAACAGACCCAGTACTGATCCCTGTGACACCACAGTCACAGGCCTCCAGTCAGAAAGGCAACTGTCTACAACCTCTCTCTGACTTCTTTCATGAAGTCAAGATCTAATCCAATTTACTAACTCATCCTTAATGCCAAGTGACTGAACATCCTTGATCAACCTCCCATGCAGGACCTTGTTAAAGGTCTTTATACATCCACTCTCCTGCCTTCATTGACTTTCCTGGTAACTTCCTGAAAAAACTATAGGGTTGGTTAGGTTCAATTTACCATGCACAAAGCCATGTTGATTGCCTAAGCAGTCACTGTCTGTCCAAATACTTATGTATCTGGTCACTGGGTATGACTCTAAACTGCAACCAGTGATGAGGCTCTGATTGGGGACTTTCACAGCTTTAGGGAAAGTGGAGTTACCCCTTAGTCATTCATTGTTCCCAGGGCCGCTCTGACCCGGAACGGTAGCACCTGCAAGGGTTCCTGCTCAGGATACGAGCGAAGGCCAACAGCATATCCGGCAGGTTCAGTGACTGAACTTATGACGGAGAAGGCGGATGAGCTAGGACCTCAAATGTCAACGGCTATAGTACAGGCGGATGAACATTTGGGAAGAGAAATGGCGATTTCTTTAGTTCACCCAATGGAAGGCAGTAGCAAACCACCATTGCTAGATACTAGGTTTCCTAGAATCTATTTGCTAAGAAAACCATGGTCAAACTCACAAAATGTATCACACAATAACAGCGTCAAGAGGATCTTCAAGACAATTCTGAAGATGCTTCGCTTGGTCAGGTTAATTCTGGGCAGCAGGGGATCCCCGACCGTCATCAAGCTACTGCTCATGAAATTCAAGTAAAACAAAAGAAAATTATTGCCACTTGGAATGTAAGAACCCTATATCAAGCAGGAAGATTGGACAATGTGATAAATGAAACGGAAAGACTAAAGATTAACATCATGGGAATTAGTGAAGTTCGTTGGACAGGTGCTGGAACATGTCAGAGTAGGAATAAAACACAAATTTATTCTTGTGGGACATCCCATACTAACGGAGTAGGAATTCTTATGGATGAAAACATGGCAAAAAGTGTTTTAGGACATTGGACAATACCAGAAGGAGTGCTTCTTGTTAGATTCAGAGGATAACCATTTGATTTCGCATTTATACAGGTATATGCATCAACAACAGAGGAACAAATGAGGATATAGATAAGTTCTATGAAGAGCTTGAACAAGCAAAGAATGGATGCAAATCTCAAGATATTGTTGTTGTCATGGGAGATCTAAATGCTAAAGTAGGACAAGGTGCTGATGGAAATACCATAGGAAAATTTGGACTAGGGAAAGAAATGAAAGAGGTGAGAAATGGGTAGAATGGTGCAAGATGAATAATCAGGTTATTATGAATACCTACTTTAAAAACCACCCAAGACGCTTGTGGACCTGGAAAAGTCCAGGTGATAACACTAGAAATCAAATTGACTTTATTACTATAAACCAAAGATTTAGAAACTCAGAGACTCAATGCAAAATATATCCAGGTGCAGACTGTAATAGTGACCATAACCCAGTAAATGTAACCCAGTCATGTAAAAGTAAAACATAAAATTCTAAAGAAGCAAAAACCTGAACAATCCCTTGACTACTCGCAACTAATTAAAGAAGAAAAGTTAAGACAAAAATTTACAATTGAAGTAAGGAATAGATTTCAAAGTCCAGAAATTGAATCTGTTGAAGATGATAGCAATCATGTAGAAATGAAGTTTAACTCTAAAGATGCCTTGGTAGAATCAGCAAAGTCAGTGATTCCTAAAAAAGAAAAAAGCACAAAGAATAAATGAATGACAGATGAAATCAAGAATCTAATGGAAGAAAGCAAATCCTATAGAATATAAGTCATTAGATAAAAAAGTTAAAAGCTTATGTCAAAAAGCCAAAGAAGAAAGGTTAAACCAGGAATGTGAGCAAATAGAAAGAATCCCTATTACTGATCCAAAAAGGATACATCAACAAATCAAGCATATCACTGGTAAAAAGCTCTTCTGTTCTTCAGGTGGATATTTGAAAGCAAAGGACGGTACCATTATCATGGAAAAAGAAGAGATTATGAACAGATGGACTGAGTATATTCAGGAATTGTTTGAAGACGATGAAGGTGAAAAACCAGAAATGAAGAAAAACATTGAAGGCCCAAGAATTTTAAAATCTGAAGTTTGTAATGCAATAAATAAGATGAAGAAAGGAAAGCCAGCAGGTCCTGATGAATTAGTAATAGAACTAATCGCCCTTCAAGATTGGGAGTGGTCTAGAGTGGGGGAGTGGGGCTGAGATTGGGGAGGGGGGAATGACAGTGGTCTAGAGTGGGGGAGTGGGGCTGAGATTGGGGAGGGGGAATGAGAGTGGTGATGTAGCAGAAATGGAAGTGGTCTAGAGTGGGGGAGTGGGGCTGAGATTGGGGAGGGGGGAATGACAGTGGTCTAGAGTGGGGGAGTGGGCTGAGATTGGGGAGGGGGGAATGACAGTGGTGATGTAGGAGTGATGAGTATGTTGAACTGAAACATACTGGAAATATAGTTGAGGTACACAGGGTGGATGGTGTACTGCAGGTGCCTCTGTGCTTTTGACTGGGAGCACGGAGCAGAGGAAGAACATCAGTGGTGCAGAGGGATGTGGGGATGTGCTGGGGGCGTTGGGGAGGAAGGTGGAGACGGGCAGTGGAGGAGGATGAGAAGGAGAAATAATTGCAAATTTCATTTATTACTTAATTGCAAATGTCACTCCACTCTTTAAGAAGGAAGGAAGACAAAAGAGAGGAACTTATCGGCCAGTTAGCCTAACCTCAGTGGCTGGGATACTTTATTAAGGACAAGGTTTCAAAGTACCTGGAGATTAATGATAAAGTTAGTCAAAGTCAGCATGGGTTCTGTGAAGGGAAATCTTGCCTGACAAATCTTTTACAATTCTTTGAGGAAGTGACAAACAGGGTGGACAAAGGAGAGGCAGTGAATGTCATTTACTTGGATTTTCTGAAGGTGTTTGATAAGATGCCTCACATGAGGCTGCTTAACAAGAAAAAATCCTGTGGTGTTACAGGAAAGATACTGGCATGGATAGTGGAATGGCTGAAGGCAGGAGGCAGTGAGTGGGAATAAAGGGGGCATTTTCTGGTTGGTTGCCAATGACTAGTGGTGTTCCTCAGGGGTCAGTAATGAGCCCACCACTTTTCACATTGTCCATGATTTAGATAGTAGAATTGTTTGCTTTGTGGCAAAGTTTGCAGATGATATGATGATAGGTGGAGAGGTAGGTAGTGCTGAGGAAGCAATGTGATTGCAGCAGGACTTAGACAAGTTGGACGAATGGGCAAAAAAGTTGCAGATAGAAAACAGTGTTGGGAAATGCATGATAATGCCTTCGTGGTAAAAGGAACAATAGTGCGGACATTTATCTAAATAGGGATAAACTTCGAATATCAGAGGTGAAAAGGGACTTGGGAGTCCTCGTGCAAGACTCCAAGAAGATTAACTCACTGGTTGAGTCTGTAGTAAAGAAGGAAAATGCAATGTTGGAGTTTATTTCAAGGGAAATAGAATATAAAAACAAGGGGATAATGCTGAAGCTTTATAAGGTGCCAGTGAGGCCACACTTGGAGTATTGTTAGCAGTTTTAGGCCTCTTACCTCAGAAAAAGTGTATTGTCATTGGAGAGAGTACAGAGCAGGTTCAGAAGGATGATTTTGGGATAGGGTTAACATATGGGGAGCATTTGGCAGTTTTTGGCCTGTAGTCACTGGAATTTAGAACCATGCATGGGGACCTCATTGAAACCTACCAAATGTTGAAAGGGCTGGATACGGTGGATGTGGGGAGAATGTTTCCTCTGGTAGGGGTACCCATAACTAGAGGGCACAGTCTCAAAATTGAGGGGCAACACTTTAGAACAAAAGTAAGGAGGAATTTTTTTTAGCCAGAGAATGATGAATCTGCGGAACGCTCTGCTACAGATGGTGGTAGAGGCCAAATCTGTGGATACATTTAGGCAGAAGATGATAGATTCCTGATTGGTTGGGGCATCAAGGAATATGGTGAGAGGGTAGATGTATGGGGTTGAATGGGATCCGAGATCAGCCATGGTGAAATGGTAGAGCGGACTTGATGGGCTGAATGGCCTAATTCTGTTCCGATGTCTTATGGTCTAAATAGAATTAATGTATAAAGATGCAAATTACAACAGGGCTATACAGCTCAGTTATTGGACCTTGAAGTTGCAGGCTCTCTCTGGAGAGAAACTGTTCCCACCATCTCTGAGAGAAAGTGTTCCGAAACACTCTGTACCCCAGGAAAAGTATAACTTACCTCTTCCTCATAGTGACCCCTGACCATTCCATAGGGACACCTGTATCTCGGCAATCCCACATGAGGGAGCAAGGTGGTCACACTGGCTGTTACCCTGCTTGTGGAAGCTTTGCAGAATTTAGTGAGTTCTGAAAAAATTCAACCAATGTCTCCTGTTTCTCTGCAGCCCCTGTCCATTCACACCTATAGGGTGCAGACCATTCAGTTCAGGTGGTTTTGTGTTCAGTTCTGCTAATTTTTCTGACTCTTTATCCCTTATAGTTCGGGATTTTACAGCTTTCTTCCCTAGCTCCTCTGTTAAAACTGTTAACATGGGGATATTTGCAGGGATTTCCATGGAGGAGATGAACGAAAAAACATTGATGGAACCCTCCAAGGTCCCTGCAGTAAGATGGTCTTCCAGAGGGAGATTCTGCCACAGAACAGGTCCTGTTGTTTAAGGACAGGAGAGTGATAGCCTCAGGCAGCTGACAAACCAATGGGAGATCCAGGCCAAAGTCTCTCAACTCAATCACTGAATTGGGAGATTGAGTGAGGTTTTCAGCGAGTCATCGATCAGAGACTAATATTCACATATGTGATCAAATTAACAGCAAATTGTGGAAACAATGAAAGTCAAAGAACACGACAAAATATTTCATCCAAACAATGCATTTAATTTTGCATTCACAAATTCAGCAGTCAGCTACATCAGCCAGTGAAATTACAGTCATTAGAGTAACCATTGCGGGATCATCATCGGTACATAATTCATGGATTACACAGGGATGGTTGTGTGTTAGAAGAGAGGTGTGGATGCTCGCCACAGGATATGGTCACATTCTGAATACGTCAGATATCAGTGGGGGCTATGAGGAGGATGCAGAGAGACTTCAGGGTGAAGAAAACAGACTGGGAACAGTAACAGCATGGTGGTTGGAATATAATGTGGGAAATCACTTCGGGAGACAAAAACCCAAACGAGCTTTTTTATTAACAGGTGGTAATTTGTCAGTGTTCACAGCGACCTTGTCACCTTATACAACAATCATGAAGACTGATGTGCAGGGACAGTCTGTGGGGATATTGTGGACAGTTTGGTTGCTCAGCATAAGAAGGGATGGGCCTGGAGTACGTGGATGCAGCAAAGAATCACAAAGCTGATATCTTGGATGGGGCGGAGGTTGTGTTATGTGAGGAGACATGAGCACATTGAACCTGTGTTTGGGAGGAGGAAAGCTGACAGAAGGTTACGATAACTTTACAGAGTGTAATGGTGAAGTTCAGGGACCATGTTTTCTGAGGTTGGGCTCAGAACAACCCACAGGTCAGGATGGATGGGCTGAGTGGTCGTCTCCCACTCCCAGGAAGCATATTTCTAGTTTTGTGCCTTCAGACGCTTTAACAAAGACATCATTCTAGTTCTCATCTATTGCTGGCCAATGCTTGTGTGTTTCCCTGTCTCACCTCATCCATTAGCTAAACTTATTCCCAGTGAGCTTTTCTTGTTTATTCAATAACATATCTGCCTGGGTGAAGCATTTTCAACTGCAGAGCACAAAGGTTTTGCAGAGGCAAAGCGTGCTGGGACAACCTACTACGCTAGTAGGAAGCCCTGGAAGCTGAGGGAACCTGCTCTACTCCACAGGTTACCAGTGATCAGTTGCACCCACACTTGATCCCCTTTGTGGAGTTCAAGGATTTTGTTTCTCATGGACAGCTGGGAACTATCCTTGGGCAGGACACTGTGGATCAAACTAACTTCCTTGTCATTCTTCATGAGCTGAACGTCAGTTGTTGTCCCTCTGGTCGGGAGTGACGAGTAGCTGAAGAAATACAGACCACACCTCGGGGCGGTGAACTTCCCACTTGTAGGGCTGTAGCCCTCTCCCTTGTTCACATTGACAATGTCGTAGATGACGGGATTTGTTGGTTTCACAACATGCCCATTTCCTTGGAGCTGGACATCAAAGACAATTTCAGCACCTGAAAGACAGCATGATGGAGATGACCTTGAGGCTTTGCAATCCCAGAAGCAGCTACAACAAAACAAGGGACCATATCAGATGATCATATCAGCTTGTGACATCAGTGGTGGAGACAGAGACTCTCACAGTATTGGACAAGTAAGGTCTGTCTACCTCTATAAGGTTGTTCGGCCCTTTGAGTCAATGCTAACTCTCAGGGCATTCTTATGCCCCCACACACTCATTCCCCTTTAATTTATCACCTTTCGTGTTACCTTTCTCTATCCTATATTCTAATACCTTTCTCTATCACTTTTCCCCAGGCCCATTTCCTCTCCCACTCCCACACACTGGGGTAGGTTGCACTGGCCGGGTAATCCATCTCCTGGAATGTCTACAGGAAGACCTGGTCCATGCTGACCAAAATTCCAAACCAGGCCAGTCCTAATCCGTGAGTTCTGTTGCAGGTGCATTGCTGTAAATGTTGAGGCCACATTTGGAGTGTTATACGCATTCTGCCACTGTATTACAGGAAGGTGGACACTTTGGAGATGGAGAAGAAGAGGTTCAACTGGTTGTTGTTATGGAAACTGGAGGGAATGAGACGCAATGCCATGGTCACAGAGAGGATGTGCACGACACCAGAGTTGGCATCGAACCTGGCACTCTGCCACTGTGGGGCACTGGCACTCTCGCTGCTGTGGCACTGTGCCACACTTGGCAAATGTTGCTAATGTGCCGAACTCAAGCACTCTTTCTGGCAACTTAGTGCAAATGCACAGCATTCTTGTGTGAAGAAGCTGCCTCTGATGTCCCTTATAAATGTCTCACCTCTGATCTTAAACTTACACCCTCCCGTTCAGAACGCACGCTCTCCCTGGGAAAACAACTATGTATTTCCACCCTGTCCATACCCTTCCTGATGTCATCTACCTCTGTCAGGTCACCCCTCAATCTCGTACATTTCTGGCAATAAAGCCCTAGTCCCCACAACCTCTCCTTGTAACTCAGGACCCACCCCCAATCCAGGCAGCATCCTGATAAAGCTTTTGTTGCACTCTTTGCAGTTTAGTTACGGATTTCCTGTAACAGGGTGACCTAAACTGTACACACCAGCGGCCTCACCAACAGCATCCTAACTGCCCAATGTCCTACCTGATGAATGGCAGCGTACCGAATGCCTTCTTCATCACCAAATCTACTTGTGACACTGCTTTCAGTGAACCATATATTTTCTCTCCTATGTCTCTCTGCTCTACAACACTTCCCAATGCCCTTCTGTTCACTGTATCAGTCCTACCCTGGTTTGATGCCCCAAAATGCAATACCTCTCATCTATCTGGATTTTCCAAATTTCACCCCACCTACCCAACCATTAAGATCCTCCAGTAAGTTTTCATAATCTGTTTCAGAGTCTATGATATGACCAACTGTAGTATCATCTGCAGACTCACAAACCAAGCAACACAGGTCCAAGCAGTGACCCCTGAGATACACCAATAGCCACAGGCCTCCCATCTGAGAAACATCACCCTCTGCTCTCTACCTCTGAGCTAATTATTAATCCAATCTGCTGTCTCCTCCTGGATCCCACGTGATCTATCCTTCCCAACCAGCCTGTCATGAGAGATGATGTCAATAGCCCTGCTAAGGTCCATGTAGACAACATCCAGTGCCCTATTCTCATCAGTCGTCTTGTTTATGTCTTCAAAACACAAGACATTTGTCAGACATGATTTCCTGCATACAAAACTGGGCCGACTACACATGATTAGACTTTGTATATCTGAACTCATTTGGATATCAAAACAAGATCCAGTCATTCAGAATCCCCCCCAGTACCTTATCCAATGCTGATGACAGACTCACCAGCCTGTAGTTTCATGGCTTGTCTTTGCTGCCCGTCTTAAATAAAGTTACATTGGCCACCCTTCTGTCTTTGAGATTTTCATCTGTGGCTAAGGATGATAGAAATATATCTCCACAAGGGAAATTCAAAGGACTAGTTCTTCTCCATCTTCCCACAAGGTCCAAGATGAACATGGCCACGTCCTGGGGTTTTATCCTCTTTAACCATCTGTAAGGCTGCCAATACCTCCTCCCTGGTTGGTTGTACAAGATCCTGGACAACGTCACTTATTTCTGACATTTATTTAGCATCGAGCATTTTCTGCACAGTAAAAGCTAATGGTAAATATTAAAAATCTTGCCCATCTGCTGTGGCTCCACACATAGATGGCCACACTAATCTGTTGTGGGATCTAGCACTTAGCCACCCTTACGTTTCTCTGACAATAATGAACTAATCACCAATCACCTTGTGAATCTCCTCTGCAACCTCCCCAGAGTTTAATGCAGCCAAATGCGAGGTGTTGCACTTCAATAGGACCAACCAGGGTAGGTCTCACATAGAGAACAGCAGGGACTGAGGATTGTGGTAGTAAAAACTGTTCTGGAAGTACAGGTCCATAATTCACTGAAGGTGGCAGCACAGATAGAGAGGGTTGTAAAGAGAGTTTTTCTTAAATCAAAGTATTGAGAACAGGGCATGGAATGTTATGTTGCAGTTGTCGAAGACATTGGCGAGGCCTAAAATGGAGTATTGTGTGCAATTTTGGTCACTTACCTGCAGGAAAGATATAAATAAGGTTGAAAGAGTACAGAGAAAATTTACAAGGATATTGCAGTTCTGGAGGACCCAAGTTACAAGGAAAGATAGATTAGGTTAGGACTTTATTCCTTGGAATGTAGAAGACTGAGGGGAATTCTGATAGAGGTATACAGAATTTTATGAGGGGTTCAGACAGGGTAAATGCAAGCAGACTTTTTCTACTAAGGTTGGGTGGGTCATGGGTTAAGGGTGGAAGGTGAATTGTTTAAGGAGAACACAATATTCCATATTAGGCCTCACCAATGTCTTAGATAACTTCAACATAACATCCCATCTCTTTTCATCTTCACTGAGAGGATGGTAAAAGTGTGGAGTGAGCTGCTCATGTGAGCTCAATTTCAATGTTTGAGAAGTTTGGGTCGGTACACGGATGGTAGAGGTATTGACGGTTATGGTCCAGAGGCAGGTTGATGGGACTAGGCAGTTTAAGTGGTTTGACACAGATGAGATGGGCCGAAGGGCCTGTTCTGTGTTGTACTTTTCTATGGCTCTATGACTCTTTGACTCAATCATATCTTTCCCAGGGATGACCAGAACTACACTCAATAATCTGTGTAGGCTAACCACGGCTTTGTAAAGTTGCAACATAATGCCCCAAGTTTATACTCTATGCCCAATCTCTGAAGGTAAGCATGTCATACACCTTCTACACCAGCCTACCTACCTATGTTACCGATTTGAGGGAACCACAGTCTTGGACCCCTTGCCCAACATTCCCTTCTGCTCTACCACTTGCTCTGTATGGCTTTTCCATATTTGACTTCCCTGCACTTGGAATCATTGTGATGCAATGCGGAAACACCATGGAAATTGGTCTATGCCGACCAAGGTGCCCGTCCAAGCTAGCCCCACAGACCAGTGGATGGGCGCATTAACCTCTAACCTTCCCAATCCATGGACCTGTCTAACTCTTTTAAAAGTTGACATCGTACCTGCCTCATTTACTTCCTCTGACAGCTCACCGCACATGGATACCATCCCTGGTGTGAAAAAGTTGTCCCTTATGTTCCTCTTTCATCTTTCCTGCTTTCACCTTATTGCTATATCCTCTAGTTCTTGATTCTCCAACACTGGGAAAAGCTTCAATATATTCACCCTATCTATGCCCCTCTTGAAATTATTCACCTCTGTTAGACCATCTTTCAGTCTCCTAGCGTCTAAAGAATGAAACTCTCGTCTTTCCTTTTAACTCAGACCCTCAGGTCCTGGCACCATTCTAGTGGATTTTTCTGCACTCCTTCCACTTTAATAACGTGTTTCCTATAGCAGGATGACCAAAACTGAACATAATACTCCAAGTGTGGCCTTATCTGTGTCTTGTATGACTGCACCTTGACCTCCCTACTCCCTCCTTACTAACTGCTCTGCTTTATGAAGGTCAGCATGCTAAAACCACATTATTCTGAGAACTAAGCACTTTTCTTCCAAGGTCTTTCTGCTCCATAACATCACCCAGGGCTCTGCCTATCACCGTGAATATTCTACCTGAACTTGACTTTCTAAAATACAAATCTTGCCATCACTGAATTTATC
This sequence comes from Mobula hypostoma, assembly GCF_963921235.1. Lineage (NCBI taxonomy): Eukaryota > Metazoa > Chordata > Chondrichthyes > Myliobatiformes > Myliobatidae > Mobula > Mobula hypostoma. The sequence continues at coordinate 32,336,793 of NC_086101.1, forward strand.
TCCATTTGCCATTCCTTGGTCTACTTACTCAGCCAACCACCACCCCCTGTAATTCATGTTAACCTTCATGAATCTCCTACGTTAGAGTTATCTACAAACTTACTAATCGCGATTTGAACATACTTTTCCCAATCGGTGATATGGATGACAAACAACAATGAGCACAGCCGGACCTCTGAAGCACACCACTGGACACGGGGCTCCAGTTCGACAACCAATCTTCTGGCATCACTCTCTGCTTTATACCATCAAGCCAATTACATACACCTTTAGTCAATTCTCCCTGAATTTATGCAAGCTAACCTTCCAAAGCAGCCTTACTAAGTCCATAGAAATTACATTCACCTGTGACTGGTGGTGTTCCGCAGGGATCGGTGTTGAGACCACTTCTTTTTATGCTGTATATCAATGATTTAGATGATGGAATAGATGGCTTTGTTGCTAAGTTTGTAGATGATGCAAAGAAGGGTGGAGGGGCAGGTAGTTTTGAGAAACAGGTAGGATGCAGAAGGACTTAGAAAGATTAGGAGAATGGGCAAGAAAGTGGCAAACGAAATACAATGTTGGAAAATGCATGGTCATGGGTTTTGGTAGTAGAAATAAATGTGCAGACTATTTTCTAAATGGGGACAAAATCCAAAATTCTGAGATGCAAAGGGACTTGGAATGCTTGAGCAGAGCACCCTTAAAGGTTAACTTGCAGGTAGAGTTGGTGGTGAGGAAGACAAATGCCATGTTAGCAAGGTTGTGATGCTGAGGCTTGATAAGGCACTGGTGAGGCCTCACCCTGAGTGTTGTGAATAGTTTTGGGCTCCTCCTCTTAGAAAAGATGTGCTGGATTTGGAGAGGGTCCAGAGGATCACAAGGATGATTCCAGAAATGAAAGGTTATCATATGAGGAACATTTGATGGCTCTGGGTCTGTACTCACTGGAATTCAGAAGGATGACGGGGGTATAGAAACATAGAAAACCTACAGCACAATACAGGCCCTTCGGCCCACAAAGTTGTGCTGAACATGTCCCTACCTCAGAAAATACTAGGGTTACCCGTAGCCCTCTATTTTTCTAAGCTCCATGTACCTATCCAAAAGTCTCTTAAAAGACCCTATTGTATCCGCCTCCTCCACCCTTGCCGGCAGCCCATTCCACGCACTCACCACTCTCTGCATAAAAAACTTCCCCCTGACATCTCCTCTGTACCTACTCCCCAGCACCTTAAACCTGTGTCCTCTTGTGGCAACCATTTCAGCCCCGGGAAAAAGCCTCTGACTATCCACAAGATCAATGCCTCTCATCATCTTATACACCTCTATCAGGTCACCTCTCATCCTCTGTCGCTCCAAGGAGAAAAGGCCAAGTTCACTCAACCTATTCTCATAAGGCATGCTCCCCAATCCATGCAGCATCCTTGTAAATCTCCTCTGCACCCTTTCTATGGCTTCCACATCTTTCCTGTAGTGAGGTGACCAGAACTGAGCACAGTACTCCAAGTGGGGTCTGACCAGGGTCCTATATAGCTGCTACATTACCTTTCGGCTCCTAAATTCAATTCCACGATTGATGAAGGCCAATACACCATACGCCTTCTTAACCACAGAGTCAACCTGTGCGGCTGCTTTGAGCGTCCTATGGACTCAGACCCCAAAGACAGAGTAGATGTGGTAAGGATGTTTCCCATGGTGGGAGAGTCTAGGACTAGAGGGCACAGCTTCAGGATAGAGGGGCACCCTTTCAAAGCAGAGATGCGGAGAAATTTTTTTAGCGAAAGGGTGGTGAATTTGTGGAATTTGTTGCCTCAGGTAGCTGTGGAGGCCAGGTCGTGGGTGTATTTAAAGCAGAGGTTGATAGATTGTTGATCGGACACCACAAAGGTTATGAGGAGAAGGCCGGGAACTGGGTTGGGAGGAGGAAAAAACAAGATAAGCCATGATTGAATGGCGGAGCAGATTCAATGGGCCAAATGGCCTAATTCTGCTCCCATGTGTTATGGTCTTATTATGGTCTTATTTACTGCCCTACCCTCATCAACTTTCTTGGTCAAAAAGCTCAATTAAGTCTGTAAGACATGACTATCTATGCACAAAGCCATGCTGACTACAGCTACTCAACTCCTGCCTTTCCAAATGTCTGTGTATCTTATCCCTCAGAATCTTCTCCATTGGTAAAGTATCTGGAGAATGGTCCCTAACAGGTGTATGTAAGAAATATCTTATCCCTCAGAATCCTCTCCATAACTTACTACCTCCTGCACAGATGTTAGACTTACTGGCCTGTATTTCCCCGGTCTTTGGTTGTCACCCTTCTGAAATAAAATCATTACGTTCACTATCTTCCGGTCAGCTAGCACGTCACTGGTGATGAACCATTGTACAAATATCTCAGCCAGGGATCACTTGTCAGGATTATTCTAACCTGCTTTGTTTGAACTTTTCCTCGCTGTGATGTAAGATCCTTAACCTGGAACATTAACTCTGTTCTCCCCATTCCCGACAATGCCAAGTTGCATTTTCTGTTTTTTATTGCAGTTAAAACTTATCGTGTAAGTCAACTTACTTGGCCCCAGACTGGACCCGGGTCTCAGTTTGTTCACGGCCTGCTGGATAAACTCCAAAACATTCTGTTGTCCAGATGCTTCGAAGACAGACGTCTACAACAAAAACACGTTTATACAATTTACAAAAGCAGCATTTCTGATCTTCGTCCTGCTCAGGATGATGTGTCGGCTTCGGGAATCACTGTCAATTTTCAACTTGAGGATGTAGCAGAGTAAAGAACGTCAGATAGAGAGGGCGTTCAAACCTCATTCACCCGATGTACGCTGCCCCCCCCGGGGATGGTGGTCTGGGATAAAGGGTCTGAGCTTGGGGGTCCTGGGCTGTGATGTGCCTGGAGGGTCTGGATGGTGAGAGTCGGAGTGAAGGATCTGGGGGTGTGAAGGGTCTGAGAGTGGGCGATCAGAGCGTGACGTGTCTGAAGGTGAAGAACCTGGATGACAGGTCTGGAGTGGGAGTCTGGGGGTGAAGGGTCGGAGTGAAGGGTCTGGAGGTGATGGGTCTGAGGGTGAAGATTCTGGGGTGATGAGTCTGGCGGAGAAGGGTCTGGAGTGGGTGTCTGGGGGTTTCTGGGATGGGGTTTCTCAGGGTGGGGTATGTGTGATGGGGTTTCTGGGATGGGGGGTTGATGCTGTGGGGTCTGGAATCAGGATTTCTAGGGATGGGTGTCTGGGGGTTTCTGGGGTGGGGTTTCTCAGGGTGTGGTATGTGTGATGGGGTTTCTGGGATGGGGGTTGATGTTGTGGGGTCTGGAATCAGGATTTCTAGGGATGAGTGTCTGGGGGTGATTTGTCTGTGATTGGGGGTCTCGGGTGACCATCGCCTTGGTAACACCCAGCTGCTGTGACAGTTCACACAGAGACACTGACCCCTCCCCCACCCCCACCCCCGACCCTCCCCTCCCTGTCTACACAGAACATAGCAAATGGACAGTTCATGACAGGACAGTTCACCCGGCAGGCTCTGTCAATCTAATACATGGACATATCAAAACGCCTCGTGAACACCTCTACTGTATCTGCCTCCACCACCATTCCTGGCACCCACACGCTCTGTGTGGGAAACCAGTCCCTCCCATCTCCTTTAAACCCCCCTCAGCTTAAATGCATGCCCTCTGGTGTTAGACATCTCAACCCTGTCTGGCTGTCTACTGTCTATTCCTCTCAGAAGCCTCTTCTGCACCTTCTCCAAACGCTCCACATCCTTCCTGAAATAGAACATCCAGAATTGAATGCAATACTCCTGCTGCAATCGAACTAGAGTTTATAAAACTGCAGCGTAATCTTCTGGCTCTTCATCTCTGCCTCGACTAATAAAGTCAAGCACGCTGTACTCCTTCACCACCCGAGGCAGGACCCTTCATAATCACCTTCCCTGTCAGCACAGACCACAGGATCCCTATCACACTGAAACCCAGGAGCTGTTCACTCCCTCACCCGCTCACATCACCTCCCAGCCCCAATCCTTCACCTCCCACTTCCTCAGCCAACTCCCAGGTGCACCCCGCATCCAGGATCAACTGAGCGAGGGGTTGGTGAAGGAGTAGAGGGAGAGGGAGGAGGCGAGAGACAGACAGAGACAAATACAGAGACAGAGGGAGAGAGGCAGAGAGGAGAGAGAGTGAGTGTGTGTGAGAGAGGGAGATGGAATAGAGTGGATGAGAGGGTCAGGGGTAAAGAGAGAGTGGGCAACAGAGCTGTGTGTGAGTGTGTGTGTGTCAGAGACAGAGAGAGAGAGAGAGAGAGAGAGAGAAAGAGAGGGGGAGAGAGATGGGGGAGGGAGAGAGAGAAAGAGAGAGAGGGAGGGAGGGAGAGGGAGGGAGAGAGTCAGAGAGAGAGAGAACAGACAGCAAGAGAGTCTGAGACAGAAACCACGAGCTGGTAACTAAGGGAGTGATGGTGATGGAGTATGGAAAGCCCTGTGTCACAGTGGACGTGGGTTGTCTGAGTGAACACAGAAACGTACCACATGGAAACAGGCCATTCATTTCTACCGCTTCGTGCTGACGGGTGGCAACCTTTCAGCACTAATTGGTAGCCCAGCACATAGCCCATGCCCTCTGTCTGGAACGACTGAAGACACAGGATGAAATGCCCGGCTGTGACCAAAGCCCGGTCAGGAGAATGGTTGAGGACAAACTGGAAGAAGGACCAGAGAGCTTGTATACTGAAAGCATGTCCGGGGAATGGTGTTGAGTGGCTGAACGATAGCTGATCTGCTGAAATGGCTGCTTCCCTGTGCCGGATGTGAGACCCAGGTGATAATTCAGAGAGAGCACAGGGCTCCAGGAGAGGGGTGGGGGTGAGAGTACAGTGAGCAGGGATGGGCAACTGAGCTGGGCTTGGGGGAAGGTGTGGCAGGGGAGAGGGCAGGAACAGGTGCCTGGACGACACCAGAGGAAACAATGCTGCAACAGGGTGAGGGTAGAGAGCTGAGGGGGGTGGGGGGGGGAGGGAGGGAGGGAGGGAACAGGTGAAGGCAGTTGCCCTAGCTGAGGGAGTGTGCTAAGATAAAACTCTTTTTTCTGAAGGTGATCCATGCCCTCCATTTGTTGTGTATGTGTGTGTCTGTCCGGATTCATTTTAAATGTCACTCTCCTATCTGCCTCCACCTCCAACCCTGGCAGCACATTCCAGTCCTCCACCCCCGTCAGTGCCAAAACCTGCCCTGCACATCCCCCATAAACTCCCCCTTACTTTTAATGCATGCGTGCTCTCTAATATATGGCAATTCCACCCTTTGCTTCTCATTAGCTTAAAAACTTCTATTGGGTCTCCATTTAGCCTCCGACAATCTCAAAAACACTTGATTTCTGTTTGGAAATGCACCCGGTGACTGATCCTCTGTATCTCCCTGAGTTCGAGAACTCTGGAGAGTCACTCCCCTCTGGGGTGGAGAAAGTCCCTTCAGCTCTCTCCCAGATGGACAGCACTTTGTTTGGAGTGGAGACAGGATTTGGACAGGAAGGCAACATCCATCAATCAGGACCCCCACCACCCAGTCTCATTACTCCCATCGTGGAGGAGTACAAGAGCCTGAAGATGCACACTCAAAGTTTTCAAAACAGTTCTTCCCTTCTACCATCGGATTTCTGAACGGCCCATAAACTCATGACACTACCTCACTAATCTGCTCTCTTTTTCCACTATTTATTTACGTTTAACATATCCCTAATTGTAACTTATAATAATGTTTTATGTCTTGCACAGTCCTGCTGCCACAAAACACTAAATTTCATGGCATATGTTGGTGATAATAAAAACTGGATTCTGATTCTGATGTCGCATTGGGTTAAGAATTATTCCCCACGTCTTCTGTGTCTAAACCCCGAAGGTTCTTCTACACCTGAGAACTATTTGTTTAATTGCTCCTCACAAAACCAACCTTCGACCGCAGGAATCAAACTAGTGAACTTTCCCTGTATCCCCCCAAACATGTTCCTTAATAAAAGAGAGCAGAAAGGTGTGGTGCACAGTGCTTTTCAGTATCAGGGACCCGGGTTCAGGTCCTGCTGCTGTCTGTGAGAAGTTTCTACGTTCTCTCTGTGACCACACTGGTTTCCTCCGGGAGCTCCAGTTTCCTCCCAGAATCCAAGGCTGTACTGGTTGGTAGGTTAACTGGTCATTGTAAATTGTCCCATAATCAGGCTCCGGTTAAATCAGGGACAGTTCAAAGGGCCAGAAGAGCTTACTCCATGCTACATCTCACAAACAAATCAATTATTTCCATGTAAGTCTCCCAAGGGCCCTAAGTAATTGGAGCAAAATGTCTCTCCTCTTGTTCTCAGATCCTCTGGCAGTGAAATGCTACTTGTCTTGCTAATTGCTCGCTGGACACGTGTGTTTGGTGTTCAAAGCCTCCGAGTTTCCCATGAACATTATT